>NC_052172.1:4803085-4901887 GCF_902713615.1 Scyliorhinus canicula | reverse complement strand
CCGCAGTTTGCCCACGCTGGGTTAGAACTTAGCCAGCTCAGAGCCAGCAGTGACGGAGCGTTTTAAAATTGGGACAGCATAGTTGGCCAGATCTTCTGGGAAGCAGAGGTGGCAGGGCTGGGAGATAAAGCGGGAGGATGCCACGGAGGGATTAGAAAACAAGGATGAGCATTTTAAAATCAGGACGGTGCCTTGCTGTGTCAAAAGCTGTTCTGTCATTGAAGTAGCTGAATTTTGGGATAATTTCCTTTTTTTTCCCCTGGCAAAAGCAACTCCGAGTTTTAGAGCTCCATAAATTGTAGAGATTGTTCGACTCTGCTGGAGGGTCCCGTACAGGTCACAGACACTGAATATTGTTGGGAGAGTGGCTTTCTACATAAATTGAAGATATAATCATTTGTGTAATGTAGAGGTCACTGTATATTCGAGGGATTATAGTTAAGTGCATTATATCGATGTATTTCAGTTTCTGTATGTTAATGACCATGCTGCATGATGTGCAGTCAGTCATGGTATGTGGTCGGGATCACGCAGTCACTGTGCAATTTAAACAGACTGCAATTCTTTTATTTCACATAAAGTAAATATAATAGCAACCCTTTTGCCTGTTGTTTATTTTAAGTCTCCTGCTTCCCCGCTGGGATCACATGACCCGCTCGTTCAAACCTCACGATGGGGTTTTATATTATTTTGCTTCCAGCGACGCTCCGACCAACCACATAGCCCCAGCACGAGCTGTCAGCACTAATTATCCGCTTCCCCATCACACACCGCAGGCTCCCGCGTCTTCCATTGTCTCCTCTGTCCTCAGGTCAAACTTCACCCGATCTCGCCGCATCCTCTTTCGCTCTCCCGCTCCTCCAGGCCCCAGTGACCCCCTCAGGGAGGCTCGGGGTGGGTGTGGGAAATGAATGCCGATTCGGCCCCTTCGGACTTCGCAGCCTGGCTGGAGATGAATAGCACGGCAATCTCGGGAATGTCACGGGAGTCGATCCAGAATCAGAACAACCACAATATGTATCCTTTAGTCTTGCCTTTGTCAAGGCTCCAGCTCTGTTACCTTCGTCTTCTCTCTCACACAATTATTTTTAGCTGCACGAGTAATAGCGGGGCAGAATTGTTCCTTTCCCGTATGTGGCTTTCTGCAGGACATAAGAATTAATTGTGCCGCATTGCCAGCTATGTTACTCAGTCCAGGCTCGGAGAATCCCAGCACTCCCAGGGAACCGTTTAGCTGGAGCCCGGGCAGGCGGCTTTGATCACACGGTCCAAAGATGTGCAGGTTAGGTGAAGTTACAGGGAGCGGGCCGAGGGGAGTGGGCCGAGGCAGGGTGCTCTTTCCGAGGGTCGTGTGCAGACCCGACGGGCCGAATGGCCTCCTTCTGCACTGGGGGGAATTCTGTGCCGCCGCCCTATCTCAGAGAACGGGAGCACAGTATTCCGGCCCTATCCCAGGAAATTGACTCCACCGTGTCCCCTGAGAATCTCTGACCTACATTGGTTTCAAGTTGTCTGCTCTCTGCGAGCACAAACCGCTCCAATCGGGCTGATTCGCCTGCTCTTTTAAAAAATAGATCTGAGCCTTTTAAATCCACGAGGAGCTACAGAGTCAGAAGCTCATTAATTGCTCTGGGTGCTGCTTTGACACATTCCTTCATGATTGCCCCCAGAAAGGGAAAAAAACAGCAAAACAGGGGGGATAATAACAATGGTCCAAACTGTTTTTTGCCTTTGGGTTCTGTGCCGTTTTGCTGCATTATATTTGGAAGACAGGCCGGCCCGTGAGATTTTGGAACTTTCTCCTCGGGACCTGGAAGTAGGGCAGCACGGCGGCACAGCGGTTAGCACTGCAGCCTCACTGCGCCAGGGACCTGGGTTCAATTCCGGCCTTGGGTTACTGTCTGTGTGCGGAGTCTGCACGTTCGCCCAGTGTCTGCGTGGGTTTCCTCCGGATGCTCCGGTTTCCTCCCACTGTCCAAAAGATGTGTAGGTTAGGTCACGGGTAAGGGTGGGGCAGTGTGCCCAGGTAGGGTGCTCCTTCGGAGGGTGGGTGCAGACCTGATGGGCCGAACGGCCTGCTCCTGCACTGTAGCGATTCTGTGAAATAGGGGCTGTTTAGCACAGGGCTAAATCGCTGGCTTTGAAAGCAGACCAAGGCAGGCCAGCAGCACGGTTCGATTCCCGTACCAGCCTCCCCGAACAGGCGCCGGAATGTGGCGACTAGGGGCTTTTCACAGTAACTTCAGTTGAAGCCTACTCGTGACAATCGGCGATTTTCATTTACAGGGGCTGGTTTAACTCACCAGGCTAAATCGCTGGCTTTTAAAGCAGACCAAGCAGGCCAGCAGCACGGTTCGATTCCCGTACCAGCCTCCCCGGACAGGCGCCGGAATGTGGCGACTAGGGGCTTTTCACAGTAACTTCATTGAAGCCTACTCGTGACAATAAGCCATTTTCATTTCAAATCCACCTTTCAGTGATTTCAGTGGGTAACTGAATGGCTCCCCATGTGTTGGGCAGAGGGCAGGGGAATTCCTGCTGGAGTACACCCTGGCGCCTGGGTGATACATTCCCATGGTTTTCCTCCCTCTGTGTCATTCGTTAACCTCACTGTAGACATTGGGAAACCTTGTCGCCCTATGCACTTCACAACAAAAGTGCAGCAATTGGAAAGGAGGAGTTCTGAGCAGCTGGTCCCTCACCCAGGTCCTGCTCTGTAAAACCTACTGGGGGATTGCAAAAGGGTCACATTCTGCAACAACATCTTGCATTTATAAAGCGCAGTACAACATTTCACAGCACTGCACAGGGCAGCTCAGCTCAGTCGGCTGGACAGCTGGTTCGTGATGCAGAGCGAGGCCAACAGCGCGGGTTCAATCCCCGTACCGGCTGAGGTTATTCATGAAGGCCCCGCCTTGTCAAGCTTGCCCCCTCGCCTGAGGTGTGGTGACCCTCAGGTTGAATCACCACCGGTCAGCTCTCCCCCTCAAAGGGGAAAGCAGCCTATGGTCATCTGGGACTGTCGTGGCTTTAACTTACTATCAGAGACAACTTGACGCTGAATCATGTTGAGATATTTGGGGCAGCAGGGTAGCATGGTGGTTAGCATAAATGCTTCACAGCTCCAGGGTCCCAGGTTCGATTCCCGGCTGGGTCACTGTCTGTGCGGAGTCTGCACGTCCTCCCCGTGTGTGCGTGGGTTTCCTCCGGGTGCTCCAGTTTCCTCCCACAGTCCAAAGATGTGTGGGTTAGGTGGATTGGCCAGGATAAATTGCCCGTAGTGTCCTAATATAAGTAGGGTTAAGGGGGGGGTTGTTGGGTTACGGGTATAGGGTGGATACGTGGGTTTGAGTAGGGTGATCATGGCTCGGCACAACATTGAGGGCTGAAGGGCCTGTTCTATGCTGTACTGTTCTATGTTCTATGTTCTATATTGGGACGGGAATCAAGAACTTGGTCAAAGTGGTAAGTTTTAATAATCATCTTAAAGAGAGGCAGACAGGTGTAGGGAGCAATTTACGGAGTTCCCAGCTGCAGGCAATGTTGTTGATGGTGGGGTGAAGGAAATCAGAGATGCTGAAGGCGTCAGATGTTGATGGACATTGAGACCTCAGAGAGCTGTGGAGCTGGAGGCAGCAGAGATAGGGTGGTTCCTACCTTGGCACAGGTAAAAACGCTGACTGGTGAGGAACTGGTTGGTTATTCTCCTCATTATTTTACAAGAAATAGTTTGAGAAGTTAAGGGCCATAATTCTCCGGCCGTTGGGATCTTCTATTCCCGTCGGCAGCGCACCCCCGTCCACGGGTTTCCCAGCGGCGTGGGGTGCCTTCGATGGGAAATCCCACTGACAGTGTAGAGAATCCCACCGCTAGCGAATTGCGCGCGGCGGGGAATCCAGCCCGAGGTATGGCAGGGCAGCTTGGCTGAGTGGAATCCATCTCCTGTGACACGTGGGAAGTCGTGGCCGCCCCGGGTGTCCTGGGCAAACGCACCTGGAGGGAGTGTCACCTGCCGCGTAAGCTTTGAGCCTTGGATTTCAGAACCTGAGTGGCAGCTGGAGCCACTGTAGTGTGAGGCAGAGAACTATGTGGATGGCAGGTTTAGGAAGGTGGCCACACCGCAGGTTAGAAGCAGAGAGGGAATGGGTCACCGTCAGGCAGTCGAAGAGATTGAGACAGGTCTCGCGGGTTGCTACCCAGATTTCCTTTCCTGATACTGGTGAAGTTGATGGTTCCTCTGGGAATTTCAACAAGACACAACTCTGTGGCACCAGGGGTGGATTAGCTGCAAAGGCGGGGAGAAAGAGGAGTGGAAGAACACTCGTGATAGGGGATTCATCAGTTATGGGAACAGGCAGACATTTCTGCAGCCGTGGGCATGACTCCAGGATGGTATGTTGCCTCCCTGGTGCCAAGGTCAAGGATTCCACAGAGCGGCTGCACGGCATCCTCCTGGGGAGGGTGAACAGCTATAGGTCATTGCCCTTATTAGTGTCGATGACTTAGGGAGAAAGAGAGATGAGGTGAAAACAGATATGGAAGAAGTTAAAAAGCAGATTTAACATAGAAATTACAGTGCAGAAGGAGGCCATTCGGCCCATCGAGTCTGCACCAGCTCTTGGAAAGAGCACCCTACCCAAGGTCCACACCTCCACCCTAACTCCATAACCCAGTAACCCCACCTAACACTACGGGCAATTTATCATGGCCAATCCACCTAACCTGCACGTCTTTGGACTGTGGGAGGAAACTGGAGCACCCGGAGGAAACCCACGCAGACAAGGGAGGATGTGCAGACTCCGCACAGACAGTGACCCAAGCCGGAATCGAACCTGGGACCCTGGAGCTGTGAAGCAATTGTGCTATCCACAATGCTACCATGCTGCCCTTCGATTCTCGAAAGCAGTAACCTCAAGCTTATTCCCAGCGCCATGTGCTAGTGAGCACAGAACAAAGAAGAAAGAAAAGTAGGTTGCTCTTTTGTAGGGTCAAAGAACAAAGAAAGGTTCGGCACAGGAACAGGCCCTTCGGCCCTCCAAGCCTGCGCCGACCATGCTGCCCGTCTAACCTAAAACCTTCTACACTTCCGGGGTCCGTATCCCTCTATTCCCATCCTATTCATGTATTTGTCAAGATGCCCCTTAAACATCACTATCGTCCCTGCTTCCACCACCTCCTCCGGCAGCGAGTTCCAGGCACCCATTACCCTCTGTGTAAAAAACTTCCCTCGCACATCTCCTCTAAACCTTGCCCCTCGCACCTTAAAACTATGACCCCTCGTAATTGGGGCAGCACGGTAGCACAGTGGTTAGCACTGTGGCTTCACAGCGCCAGGGTCCCAGGTTCAATTCTTTGCTGGATTGCTGTCTGTGTGGAGTCTGCACGTTCTCCCCGTGTCTGCGTGGGTTTCCTCCGGGTGCTCCGGTTTCCTCCCACAGTCCAAAGACTTGCAGGTTAGGGTGGATTGGCCATGATAAATTGCCCCTTAGTGACCAAAAGGGTTAGGAGGGGTTATTGGGTTATAAGGATGGGATGGAAGTGAGAGCTTAAGTGGGCTGGTGCAGACTTGATGGGCCAAATTGCCTCCTTCTGCACTGTATGTTCTATGTTCACCCTGGGAAAAAGCTTCTGACTATCCACTCTGTCCATGCCCCTCATCATTTTGAAGATTTCTATCAGGTCGCCCCTCAACCTCCATCGTTCCAGTGAGAACAAACCGAGTGTATCCAACCTCTCCTCATAGCTAATGCCCTCCATACCAGGCAACATCCTGGTAAATCTCACAGGAATGGGAAGATTGAGTGATTGAACATGGGATTGGTGTAGGGGGGTGGGGGCATCTGATTTCAGAAGAATTGGGGGCCGACGGGACCTGGTGAACTGGTTGCCCCGAGCCGGACTGGGACTAACTTCCTCGGAGAATTGCTGATGCTGTTGGCGAGGGGTTAGCAGAAGGCTGGGAACTTGAGAGGGAGCTCAGATCGGAGGGAAGCAAAGCTGGTACCTGGAAGTAGAAAAGCAGTGAGCGAACAATGGAAACTAGGATGGTATGAGGGGCAGGTAGGTGGATTGGAAAAATACACCAATACATTTGACAGTAGACAGGCAGTGGTTAGTACTTGGAGAGGCTTTACATGGCCTGCAACAAACATACATTACTCTTCGACAAAACACCCAGCCTGAAAGGTACATCAACCCTGACCAACAAAAGAAGTTAAAGATTGCATTTGAGTGAAAGAAACCGCTTATATGATCGCCAGAACAAGTGGTGAGCCTGAAGATTGGGAGCAATTTAGAATTAGAACATAGAACGTACAGCACAGAACAGGCCCTTCGGCCCTCGATGTTGTGCCGAGCAATGATCACCCTACTTAAACCCATGTAACCCGTATACCCGTAACCCAACAATCCCCCCATTAACCTTACACTACGGGCAATTTATCATGGCCAATCCACCTAACCCGCGCATCTTTGGACTGTGGGAGGAAACCGGAGCACCCGGAGGAAACCCACGCACACACGGGGAGGACGTGCAGACTCCGCACAGACAGTGACCCAGCTGGGAATCGAACCTGGGACCCTGGAGCTGTGAAGCATTGATGCTAACCACCATGCTACCGTGAGGCCCCACGGTCTGCAGAATTCTGCAAAGGATGGCCAAGCAACTGCTAAAGAGACGGAGAAGACAATCTGAATTTAAGCTAGTGAGAAACGATGGGCGGGGTTCTCCGGCCGCGCTCGCCCGGTGACCGGTGAACCCGCCTGTGGTCAATGGACTTTCCCATTGTCCGTGGTGACCGTGCCTGTGGTCAATGGACTTTCCCATTGTCCGTGGTGACCCTGCGGCGGGCACGGCGGAAGAATCGGGCTATAACAGCAGATTGTAAAAGCGTCCGTGAAAAGGAGAAAATTAGCAAGGACAAATGTGGGTCCATTACTGGTGGCGACAGGAGAATCGGGTATCGGGAAAGGGCAGAGAAGCTAAACAATTACTTTGTGTCGGTCTTCACAGAGGAGGACACAGATGATCTCCTGGAAAGGAGGTTTGTGAAAATGAGGAACTGAAAGAAAATGGCATTAATGAAGGGGTAGCACTCGAAACATTCATTGGATCAAAGGAAGATGTATCTGGATTTGATGAGCCTTGTCCTAAAGTGTTGAAGGAGGTGGTCAGAGAGATACTGGATGTATTGGTAGTTATCTTTCAAAGTTTGATGGATTCTGGAAAGGTTCCTGTGGACTGGAAAGCAGCAAATGTAACCCCACGATTTAGAAAGGGAGGGAGAAGATAGAGAACTCCAGACCTGTTACTTTGACATCATGGGAAATGTTAGCATCTGTTATAAAGGGCCTGATGACACTTGGAAAATTATATGATTGGGCAGAGTCAACATGGATTGATGAAAAGGATACTCATGCTTGACAAAGCTGCTGGAGGTTTTTGAGGAGCTTACTTACAACACATCAACAGTATAATCAGTGGACCATTTATTTTGTTTAGAGGATGTGGGCGTCACTGCATTTATTGCCCATCACTAGTTGCCCTTGAGAAAGTGGGGTGCCACCTTCTTGAGTCGTTGAAGTCCTTGAGGTGTAGGTACATCCCCAGTGCTAGTAGAGAGTTTCAGGACTTAGACCCAGCGGCAGTGAAGGAACGGCCGATATATTTCCAAGTCAGGGTGGTGAGTGACTTGGAGGGGAACCTCCAGGTGGTGGGGTTCCCAGGTATCTGCTGCTCTTGTCTTTCTAGATGGTAGTGGTCGTGGGTTTGGAAGGTGCTGCCTAAGGAACCTTGGCGAGTCCTTTCAGTGCATTTTGTAGATGGTACACACGGCTGCCACTGTGTCGGTGGTGGAAGGAGTGAATGTTTGTGGAAGGGGGAGCAATCAAGCGGGGCTGCTTTGTCCTGGATGGTGTCAAGCTCCTCAAGGGTTGTTGGAGTTGCACTCATCCAGGCAAGTGGAGGGGCTGGTTTAGCACAGTGGGCTAAATCGCTGGCTTTTAAAGCAGACCAAGGCAGGCCAGCAGCACGGTTCAATTCCAGTACCAGCCTCCATGAACAGGCACCGGAATGTGGTGACTAGGGGCTTTTCACAGTAACTTCATTGAAGCCTACTCGTGACAATAAGCGATTTTCATTTCATTTTTCAGTATTCCATCACACTCCTGACTTGTGCCTTGAAGATGGTAGACAGGCTTTGAGGGGTCAGGTGGTGAGTTACCCGCGGCAGGATTCCTAGCCTTTGACCTGCCCTGGTAGCCACAGTATTAATGTGGGTAGTCAAGTTCAGTTTCTGGTCAATGGTAACCCCCGAGGATGTTGATTGTGGGGGATTCGGCGATTGTAATGCCATTGAATGTCTAGGGAACGTGGTTAGATCCTCTCTTATAGGAGATGGTCATTGCCTGACTCTTCCTTACCATTTGTTAGTCCAAACCTGGATATTGGCCAGAACTTGTTGCATTTGGACATGGGCTGCTTCAGTGTCTGCGGAGTCGCGAATGTTGCTGAACATTGTGCAATTATCAACGAACATCCGCACTTCTGACCTTATGATGGAAGGGTGGTCATTGATGAAGCAGCTGAAAATGGTTGGGCCTGGGACACGACCCTGAGGAACTCAGGCAGTGATGTCCTGGAGCTGGGATGATTGACCTCCGACCTCCACAACCATCTTCCTGTGTGCCGGGTATGACTCCAACCAGTTGGGTTTTTTCCCCTGATTCCCATTGTCTCCAGTTTAGCGAAGGCTCCTTGATGCCATACACAGCCAAATGCTGCCTTGATGTTAAGGGCAGTCACTCTCACCTCACCTCTGGAGTTCTACTCTTTTTTCCATGTTTGAAGCAAGGCTGTAAGGAGTCCAGTGACCCTCGCGGGATGTTTGGATTCTGGTGTATTTAGATTTTCAAAAGGCTTTAGGTAAGGTTCCGCACAGAAGGCTAATAAACAAAATTAGAGCACATGGGATTAGGGGAGAACGTAGCACAGTGGTTAGCACCGTTGCTTCAGAACTCCAGGAACCCAGGTTCGATTCCCGGCTTGGGTGACTGTGCGGAGTCTGCACGCTATCCCCGTGTCTGCGTGGGTTTCCTCCGGGTGCTCCGGTTTCCTCCCACAAGTCCCGAAAGACGTGCTTGTTAGGTGAATTGGACATTCTGAATTCGCCCTCTGTGTACCCGAACAGGCGCCAGAATGTGGCGATTAGGGGATTTTCACAGTAACTTCATTGCAATTAACAACTTCATTGCTAATGAAGCAGGGGCAGCAGGGTAGCATGGTGGTTAGCATAAATGCTTCACAGCTCCAGGGTCCCAGGTTCGATTCCCGGCTGGGTCACTGTCTGTGTGGAGTCTGCACGTCCTCCCTCTGTGTGCGTGGGTTTCCTCCGGGTGCTCCGGTTTCCTCCCACAGTCCAAAGATGTGCGGGTTAGGTGGATTGGCTATGCTAAATTGCCCGTAGTGTCCTAATAAAAGTAAGGTTAAGGGGGGGGGGGGGGGGTTGTTGGGTTACGGGTATAGGGTGGATACGTGGGTTTGAGTAGGGTGATCATGGCTCGGCACAACATTGAGGGCTGAAGGGCCTGTTCTGTGCTGTACTGTTCTATGTTCTATGTTCTATGTTCTAATGTAAGCCTGCTTGTGACAATAAAGATTATTATTATATACTGGGGCGAATTGAGAATTGGTGAACAGACAGAAAGCAGAGAGTAGGAATAAAGAGGTCGTACTCTGGATGACAGGCTGCTCCTATTGGGATAGCGCACGGATCAGTGGCTTAGGCCGCAGCTGTTCATAATCGATATAAATAATTTGGGTGTGGGGACCTAAAATATTATCTCCACATTTGCTGGTGACGCAACCTAGGTGGGAATGTAAGTTATGAGGAGGATACAGAGAGGCTTCAACGGGACTAGGTGAATGGGCGAGAGCATGGCAGACGGAATGTAATGGGAATAAGTGCCCACTTTGGTGGGAAAAACAGAAAGACAGAGTATGTCTCAAATGGTGAGAGATTGGGCCGTGTGAGTGGTCAAAGGAGCCTGGGAGTCCTTGCTCACGAGTCAGGCAGGAACAGAAAATGGTACGTTGGCCTCCATCGCAAGCGGATTTGAGAACAGGAGTGAAGACATCCTGCTGCACTTGTCTGGGTGAGACCGCACCTGGAGTATTGTGTCCAGTTCTGGTCTCCTAATCGAAGGAAGGATGTACTTGCCACAGAGGGTGTGGAACAGAGGTTCACCATTCTGACTCTTGGGGTGGTGGGGATGTTTCATGTGGAGAGATTGAGGAAACTGTATTCTCTAGTTTCGAAGAATGAGGGATGATCTCATTGAAGTGTCTAAAATTCTCCCAGGGCGGATGCTTGTTTCCCCTTGGCTGCTGAGTCCAGGACCGGGAATGCAGTCTGAGAATAGGAGGCCGGGAATTCAGCGCTGAAACGAGGAGGAATTTCTTCCCTCGCAGGATGGTGAATCTTTGGAATTCTCTCCCCGAGACCTCTGGAATCTCAAACGCTGAGAAGTTCAAGAGAGAATGCGATAGATTTCCGGATACGAAGAGCATCAATGAGGCAGGGCGGGAAAGTGGTATTGAAGTAGATGACCAACCATGATCTAACTGAATAACACAGCAGGCTCGATGGGCTGAATGGCTCCTATGTTTCCAGCAGTGAAGCCACAGTGTGATATGAAGAAAAGGATGGGAATTTTGAATTTGAGGCGATGCAGGAACAGGTACTTGGTGAATGGGGGTGATACAGAGCAGGAACCATGGCTGGTGTACTATTCCCTCCCTGTTTGTCATTTTTATAAATGATCTAGAGGAGGGCACAGAAGGATGGGTGAGTAAATTTGCAGACAACACTAAAGTCGGTGGAGTTGTAGACAGTGCGGAAGGATGTTGCAGGTTACAGAGGGACATAGATAAGCTGCAGAGCTGGGCTGAGAGGTGGCAAATGGAGTTTAATGTAGAGAAGTGTGAGGTGATTCACTTTGGAAAGAATAACAGGAATGCGGAATATTTGGCTAATGGTAAAATTCTTGGTAGTGTGGATGTGCAGAGGTGTAGAAGTGGATTTCATTTGGAACTTCGCTGATAGGGTTAATATAACAGTTCTGAAAAGCTCTGTGAAAGAGATGTCAACAGGTCAAGGGATGAAATAAAGGGAGCGTGTTCTGACCGGCATCTGTGAAAGCAGAGATGTCAGAAGGTCATGGGATGGAAAAAGGGGAGTGTGGCTTTAGTACTATTTAATGTTCTGACCCGCATCTGTGAAAGCAGAGAGGTCAAAAAGTCAAAGAATGGAATGAATGGGAAGCGTTACTTTATTGCGGAGATAGCGCAATTAAGCTCGTTGACCAGTTGAAACAAATAAACATTGGCCATGGGATAAGAAAAACCTTTGTAACAATATTAATAGTGACTTGTGCTAATGATTATGTCAAAAATAACCTCCCGACCTCGAAGAATAATTCCATATATGTACATGTTCTGGATCCTTGCCAAATCATAGGTGTATCTAGGAATTTAAGGGGACCACCCCTAAGCTGTAAAATGTATAAAAATACAGTCCTTATTCTGGGATTTTGGCACTTCTCGAAGGTAGTTACCCGACTGCTTAGAGATTTGTCCCGGCCGTGAATAAACGAATATTCGTTACTGACGTATTCGAGTGTTTTACTTCTGGACTGACGATCAGATACGTGAAAGCGTGTTTCACAGAGGGATCTCGGTGTCCATGTACATAGATCCCTGAAAGTTGCCACCCAGGTTGATAGGGTTGTGAAGAAGGCCTATGGTGTGTTGGCCTTTATTGGTAGAGGGATTGAGTTCCGGAGCCATGAGGTCATGTTGCAGTTGTACAAAACTCTAGTGTGGCCGCATTTGGAGTATTGCGTACAGTTCTGGTCGCCTCATTATAGGAAGGACGTGGAAGCTTTGGAGCGGGTGTAGAGGAGATTTACCAGGATGTTGCCTGGTATGGAGGGAAAATCCTATGAGGAAAGGCTGATGGACTTGAGGTTGTTTTCGTTAGAGAGAAGAAGGTTAAGAGGTGACTTAATAGAGGCATACAAAATTATCAGAGGGTTAGATAGGGTGGACAGTGAGAGCCTTCTCCTGCAGATGGAGGTGGCTAGCACGAGGGGACATAGCCTTAAATTGAGGGGTAATAGATATAGGACAGAGGTCAGAGGTGGGTTTTTTATGCAAAGAGTGGTGAGGCCGTGGAATGCCCTACCTGCAACAGTAGTGAACTCGCCAACATTGAGGGCATTTAAAGGTTTATTGGATAAGCATATGGATGATAATGGGATAGTGTAGGTTAGATGGCCTTTAGTTTTTGGACGCCCCATGTCGGTGCAACATCGAGGGCCGAAGGGCCTGTACTGCGCTGTATCGTTCTATGTTCTAGATGTGGTTAAATGCTGTACTCCAAAAACTATTGTGCCTGCGACAAGCTAACTCTGTAAAGACCAGGGGCGGGATTCCCTGACCCCCCGCCAGGTGGGAGAATCACCAGAGGTCGGGGTGAATCCCGCCCCTGCCATCCTCCCAATTCTCCCGCCCCCCAAAAACCAGCCCCGCGTGAGTCGCACCACCCACCTCGGAGAATGGCGGGGTCCGGCGCAACTCAATGGGCGCCGGGGCCGCCCGAATTCTCCAGCCCGCGATGGCCCGAAGTCCCGCCCATCTGTAGCCGGTCCCACCGGCGTAAATTAGAGTAGGTCCCTTACCCCCGGGACCTGGCGGCGCGGGAGGGCTCCGGGGTTCCTGGGCACTCGCGGCGGTATCTGGCCCCGGGAGGTGCCCCCATATGGTGGCCTGGCCCACGATCGGGGCCCACCGATCCCCGCCCACTGATCCGCGGGCGGGCCAGTGCCGTGGGGGCACTCTATTTCTCCGCATCGGCCGCTGTGGTCCTCCGCAATGGCCGATGCGGAGACAAACTCTCCTGCGCATGCGCTGACTCGCGCCGGCCGGCGGAGGCCCTTCGGCGCCGGTTGGCATGGCGCCAAGCCCCTATCCCGCCAGCCAGGGGGGCGCCAACCTCTCCAGGGCGGGCCTAGTCCCTGAAGGTGCAGAGGATTCCGCACCTTTAGGGCGGCCCGACGCCGGAGTGGTTCACGCCACTCCGCCCCGCCGGGTACGGGAGAATCCCGCCCCAGGAATCGAGCCGAAGAGAAAATGCCGGAAAATCTCAGCAGGTCTGACAGCATCTGTAGGGAGAGAAAAGAGCAAACGTTTTGAGTCCAGGTGACCCTTTGTCAAAGCGGTCATCTTTGACAAAGGTTCATCTGGACTTGAAACGTTTGCCCTTTTCTCTCCCTACAGATGCTGCCAGACCTGCTGAGATTTTCCGACATTTTCTCTTTGGTTTCAGATTCCAACATCCGCAGTAATTTGCTTTTATCCAGGAATCAAACCCATTATATTCTTGGCAGCTCCAAACCTTTACAGCTGTCAGCGGAATCAGTGATCCGGGAACATGATTTAAATGTATTAACAAAGTGTCCTCACTTTCCAAAGCGGACATCCACCCAGCTCAAAACCCACTGCTGTATAAACAGAAACCAGCACATACATCGTGAATTAGGGTCATGTTTGGGCAGCACGGTAGCACAAGTGGATAGCACTGTGGCTTCACAGCGCCAGGGTCCCAGGTTCGCTGTCTGTGCGGAGTCTGCACGTTCTCCCCGTGTGTGCGTGGGTTTCCTCCGGATGTTCCGGTTTCCTCCCACAAGTCCAAAGATGTGCGGGTTAGGTGGATTGGCCATGATAAATTGCCCTTAGTGACCAAAAAGGTTAGGAGGAGTTATTGGGTTAGGGGGGTAGGGTGGAAGTGAGGGCTTAAGTGGGTCAGTGCAGACTCGATGGGCCGAATGGCCTCCTTCTCCAAATGTTTTTACATTTTGATCTGTTTCGGATAGTGGTCTGTTAATGTCGAGACCAATGTGTTCACAAAGAGAGTTGATGTGTTATGGGAATGTGTTCTACACAGCGGGACATTGGAAACTCCCTGAATTCAGTTCTGGCTCATACGGGGGAACTGAGGGCAAACAGCAGCTTCAACCAACATATCAACATGACAATTATTACTTGGTGAGCCTCTCTCTCACTTTATAAATCAAGCTTTACAAACAACTCAAGTACATAGAGATTACATTTGAAGAGGATTAAATGAAACTTTAATTTGACGCTACAATTATTTCTCCAGTGCTTTTGGGAATTAGAATCCATAGAATTCCTACAGTGCATAAGGAGGCCATTGAGCCCATCGAGTCCGCACCGGCCCTCCAAAGTAGCACCCTACCTAGGCCCACGCTCCCGCCCTATCCCCGTAACCCCACCACCCCACCTAACCTGTGCATCTTCGGACCAAGGGGCAATTTAGCGCGGCCAATCCACCTAACCTGCGCATCTTCGGACCAAGGGGCAATTTAGCACGGCCAAGCCACCCAACCTGCGCATCTTTGGACTGTGGGAGGAAACCGGAGCCCCCGGAGGAAACCCACGCAGACACGGGGAGAACGTGCAGACTCCGTACAGTCACCCGAGGGCGGAATCAAACCCGGGTCCCTGGCGCTGTGAGGCAGCGGCGCTAACCTCTGTGTCGCCATGTTGTGTCTTTTTAGTTTAGGCTCCTGGATTCATGTGTTCCCGGGTTGTTCGACACAAGGGTACCTTGGGAACAGTAAAAGCTAGTACGAAAAGAAGACTTTTGTAGTGTCATTGTGATCTTTGGGTTTAATCATTTTAATTTTTTGAGGTTTTCAATGTAATTGATTTAAATTAGCACGGCCAAGAAGTGAATGGTTGTTAACCGGTGCTGTAATGACTTTGCCCATAGGGATTGATTCACAAGGGGAGGGGGTCAGCGTTTATTGCACATAAGGGCAGCACGGTAGCATTGTGGATAGCACAGTTGCTTCACAGCTCCAGGGTCCCAGGTTCGATTCCGGCTTGGGTCACTGTCTGTGTGGAGTCTGCACATCCTCCCCGTGTGTGCGTGGGTTTCCTCCGGGTGCTCCGGTTTCCTCCCACAGTCCAAAGATGTGCAGGTTAGGTGGATTGGCCATGATAAATTGCCCTTAGTGTCCAAAATTGCCCTTAGTGTTGGGTGGGGTTACTGAGTTATGGGGATAGGGTAGAGGTGTTAACCTTGGGTCGGGTGCTCTTTCCAGGAGCCGGTGCAGACTCGATGGGCCGAATGGCCTCCTTCTGCACTGTAAATTCTATGAAAGTCCAACTGGGGTGGGCTAATGATTTTTGGAAATCATATAATTGATGTGTTTTTATCAGTGTTTAGCAGATCGATCTTGGCATTATCCTGGTCCATCTCTCGTGTACATGAAACCGAGCTTGGGGTAATAATGCCGTCTTAACCAGGTTGTGTGTCTGCTCTGTTTATTAAGCTAAGCCACAACAATGAGGGAGGAGCAACACGTAAAGGCTGGCTCAATACTCAGGCCTTGGAAACGCTCCCGACACAAGTCCCGAAAGACGTGCTTGTTAGATGAATTGGCCATTCTGAATTCTCCCTCCGTGTACCCAAACAGGCGCCGGAGTGTGGCGACGAGGGGCTTTTCACAGTAACTTCATTGCAGTGTTAATGTAAGCCTATTTGTGACACTAATAAAGATTATTATTGCTATCCTCTGTCAATGCTATTCAGGTATGACTGTCGGAAGGTTTCTATGGAAAATTAATTTGCGCAATTTCAAGGCTCCAAATGTGCAGACAGCAGCAAGCAGATATATAACCCAATCCATCGCTATGCCAGAATATTATCACCGCTCGACCGTTGAATTGAGATCCTCTGATCCCAGCGGAGTCTTTAAAGAAAGACTTCACGCTACATTAATTCTGATTGCACATTCTTATTGCTCAAAAAAAAAAACCTCTTTAATTGCGCTAATGCTATTTTTATGTGTTTGGGTTAGATTTTTAAAAATGCATTTGCAAATCGATTGATGTGAGATTTTTTTTTACGAACGGCCTCCCGGTCTGTCTTGCAGTCTGCGGCATAGCAACAATGCCAACGGGTTACCTCGGGAGCATTGTGCATTGCCAAGCCGAGCTGCGTCCCGCTTTTTCCGCTATTATCCGAGGATCTGGGAATTGGATTCATGCTTACGTTCCCAGTGCAGCGCTGAGGGGCTGATGCACCGTTGGCAGTGATATCTTTCATTAGCGTGTATTAGCAACCGCTCAGGTCGCTGTAAGGGATCCCATGGGAATATTTCGGAGAAGAGTGGGGGATTTATTCCCAGTGTTCCCGGCCAATACGTATCTCATAACTAACGTGGCAAAAACAGATCCTCCCACAGTCTAATTCCTTCACAGCGATTGAAGCCATGAATCCCAGGGGTGGGACTGTGCTTTGTGATGTATTGATACAGCGGTGAAATGTCAATATCCAGTGGCCAATGTGAGTTTAAAGCCTCCAAATGGATATAGTAGGGCTGAGGTGCCTCCTTATGAGCAGGTTTTAGGTTCAGGAGGGTCAGAAAGGAAGAATTGGGGTTGTGCCTGTTTTGTACTGTTGGATTATTCATTATTTTATATATCTTTGAAATTAGCGTCATCTCTGCAGTGCTCCAAATGTGCAATAGGTTTATATACAAGAGTTTTTCAACAGTTTCTGGTAGAGTCTGTCTACTTTAGCTCAGAGTCATCACCCAGGTTCAACCAATCAAGCATAGTGAGCATAGATCAGTTACCAGACTCACATGATGAAACACAGATTAATTAAACAATTGAGCACATCATTGGCACATGTTCTCGTGTAACTCTTGATCACACAGCAAAGAACAATAATAGTGGGGGCCTTGGAGTAGATTCCGAGTACTGCTGACGGGCACAGGGGATGCTTGTCCTGGTTAGGTCGAAGGCAATAGGATAAAGCAGGGAGTTATGGCTCACTGGGTGAGAAGGGATGTTTCAGCGGGTGGGGAACTGGCCTTTTATCTCTTGATAGTGGGATCTCAATTCATTGATCACCCTCCAATGTCCCATCCAGTCCTTATTGCCCAACGTCACAAAGAAATGATTGTCTGGTCATTATCGCATTAGAACATAGAACAGTACAGCACAGAACAGGCCCTTCGGCCCTCGATGTTGTGCCGAACAACGATCACCCTACTCAAACCCACGTATCCACCCCATACCCGCAACCCAACAACCCCCCCCTTAACCCTACTTTTTTAGGATACTACGGGCAATTTAGCATGGCCAATCCACCTAACCCGCACACCTTTGGACTGTGGGAGGAAACCGGAGCACCCGGAGGAAACCCACGCACACACGGGGAGGACATGCAGACTCCGCACAGACAGCGACCCAGTCGGGAATCGAACCTGGGACCCTGGAGCTGTGAAGCATTTATGCTAACCACCATGCTACCGTGCTGCCCGTTATTTGTGGGATCTTGCTGTGCAGATATTGGTTGCTGTGCTTCCCACGTTACAAGAGCGGCTACATTTTTCTAATGAGGAAAAATAACACACTTGGCCGTGAAACGCTTGGGGACATCCTGAAAGGCAAGTTCATCCTGTGCACGGGCCTGCGCAATATTCGTTGCCCTTTTGGCTCCCACTGCTGAGCTTCTGTTGGTCGAGAGGCCCCGTGTGGCCGACGTCTCTGTCCCACTTGAGTTACTATCCCTGCAGTTACCATCTTTGCGGCATAATCAAAAATCAATTCTGCACGTGGCACCCGTCCAGTAAAAAGCTCATCGGAATTCAAGGCTGCAAGTGACGGGCTCCTTGCTCAGAATTAGGCCGGAGCGGCCAATTGTCTGCACACATGCTGAAGGTTTGTTGAATTGGCTATTAACACAGCACTCCCGCTTTTCCAGCCCTCCGAAGCAGCTCATTGACATTCTCAGCATTCTGCCACTGAAAGGCTGCCAGACTGTTACTAATGGACCGTTATTAATTTTTTATATGAGGGCTGGTTAATATTCATTAACTGCGCCAGCCGCGAAGCTGCCACGATTGGCCGGCTTGCTGAGCAACGCTGCCAGTGATTGGCTGGTTGATATCTCAAGGCCCCAAGTCCCAAAAGTGTCGTCAAAGGCAGGCAGGCCCTGGTGCGAGATTTTCAGCCCCATCAATCGGGTACAAGCTTGGCCATAGAGGCTGTGACTGACCATAACAACATCCTGCAGCAGAAGCAGATTCGCGGGCAGCTCTCAAAGTGGAATTGGGTAGATTTTTGAAAGGGTTAAAAAAACGACACTGGCAGGAGGATGAACGGCCAAACGGCCTCCTTCTCTGCTGCAATATTCTCTGTTAAAAGCAGCAATCTGCGTTTGCAAAGAGCTGCAGGGCCTGGCTAAGTGGCTCCTCTCATTATTTCTCGCTCTGCGGCCCTGCCTGTGTCGTGCGGACGCTCTCTCTGGGGAGCAGAGTCAGCTTCTGTATCCAAAGCTTCCTGCGCAACGCTTTGGTAATAGCACTTTTCCCTTTGACTCTGGACCCAGGTCTCACTCCAGAGGCTCGAGCACAAAATGTAGGCCGACATTCCCGTGCTGCACCGTCAGGGGTGCCCCCGTCTCTCAGATACCGCGGGCCGAGATTCTCCCGCCGTTGGGATTCCCGTCCCTCCCCCATCCCCCCGGCGACAGGGGGGGGGGGGGGCTTCAATAATAAATCCCATTGACAAGCAGCGGGAAGAGGGAATCCCACCATCAGCGATGTTTCCTACAACAGTGACTCCACTTTCATAGAATTTGCAGTGCAGAAGGAGGCCATTCGGCCCATCGAGTCTGCACCAGTTCTTGGAAAGAGCACCCCACCCAAGGTCAACACCTCCACCCTATCCCCATAACCCAGTAACCCCACCCTACACTCAGGGCAATTTTGGACACTAAGGGCAATTTATCGTGGCCAATCCACCTAACCTGCACATCTTTGGACTGTGGGAGATAACTGGAGCACCCGGAGGAAACCCACGCACACACGGGTAGAACATGCAGACTCCGCACAGACAGTGACCCAAGCCAGGAATCGAACCTGGGTCCCTGGAGCAGTGAAGCAATTGTGCTAACTGAACTACCGTGCTGCCCAATAATAATCGCTTATTGTCACAAGTAGACTTCAATGAAGTGACTGTGAAAAGCCCCCAGTCACCACATTCCGCCGCCTGTTGGGGGAGGCCGGTACGCACACTTTAAGAGTACGTCGTTAGTCGTAACGTCCTTTGGGAATGTTGCGAGACTCTTTCGTGTACCCTCAGAATGCCTGGCTAATCTGCATCGTCCGGAGATCTGAGCGGTTTTTCTATGGTTGAGATTTGGCGATCCGCGCCCTCTTCACCCTACCCCGCAGCTCAGTAACGGTGGAAGACAGCAAAGTGGCAATGCCACAAGCACTGTAACACACAGCGGGCGGAGTCCTCCAAGCACTGTAACACAGCGGGCGGAGTCCTCCAAGCTCTGTAACACACAGAGGGCAGAATCCTCCAAGCACTGTAACACACAGAGGGCAGAATCCTCCAAGCTCTGTAACACACAGCGGGCAGAATCCTCCAAGCTCTGTAACACACAGCGGGCAGAATCCTCCAAGCTCTGTAACACACAGCGGGCAGAATCCTCCAAGCACTGTAACACAGAGGGCAGAATCCTCCAAGCTCTGTAACACACAGCGGGCAGAATCCTCCAAGCACTGTAACACACAGCGGGCAGAATCCTCCAAGCTCTGTAACACACAGCGGGTGGAATCCTCCAAGCTCTGTAACACACAGCGGGCAGAATCCTCCAAGCACTGTAACACACAGAGGGCAGAATCCTCCAAGCTCTGTAACACACAGCGGGCAGAATCCTCCAAGCTCTGTAACACACAGCGGGCAGAATCCTCCAAGCTCTGTAACACACAGCGGGCAGAATCCTCCAAGCTCTGTAACACACAGCGGGCAGAATCCTCCAAGCTCTGTAACACACAGCGGGCAGAATCCTCCAAGCACTGTAACACACAGCGGGCAGAATCCTCCAAGCACTGTAACACACAGCGGGCAGAATCCTCCAAGCTCTGTAACACACAGCGGGCAGAATCCTCCAAGCACTGTAACACACAGCGGGCAGAATCCTCCAAGCTCTGTAACACACAGCGGGCGGAATCCTCCAAGCTCTGTAACACACAGCGGGCAGAATCCTCCAAGCTCTGTAACACACAGCGGGCAGAATCCTCCAAGCTCTGTAACACACAGAGGGCAGAATCCTCCAAGCTCTGTAACACACAGCGGGCAGAATCCTCCAAGCTCTGTAACACACAGCGGGCGGAATCCTCCAAGCACTGTAACACACAGCGGGCAGAATCCTCCAAGCACTGTAACACACAGCGGGCAGAATCCTCCAAGCTCTGTAACACACAGCGGGCGGAGTCCTCCAAGCTCTGTAACACACAGAGGGCAGAATCCTCCAAGCTCTGTAACACACAGCGGGCAGAATCCTCCAAGCACTGTAACACACAGCGGGCAGAATCCTCCAAGCACTGTAACACACAGCGGGCAGAATCCTCCAAGCACTGTAACACACAGCGGGCGGAATCCTCCAAGCTCTGTAACACACAGCGGGCAGAATCCTCCAAGCTCTGTAACACACAGCGGGCGGAATCCTCCAAGCTCTGTAACACACAGCGGGCAGAATCCTCCAAGCACTGTAACACACAGCGGGCAGAATCCTCCAAGCTCTGTAACACACAGCGGGCAGAATCCTCCAAGCTCTGTAACACACAGCGGGCAGAATCCTCCAAGCTCTGTAACACACAGCGGGCAGAATCCTCCAAGCACTGTAACACACAGAGGGCAGAATCCTCCAAGCTCTGTAACACACAGGGGGCAGAATCCTCCAAGCTCTGTAACACACAGCGGGCGGAATCCTCCAAGCTCTGTAACACACAGCGGGCAGAATCCTCCAAGCTCTGTAACACACAGCGGGCAGAATCCTCCAAGCTCTGTAACACACAGCGGGCAGAATCCTCCAAGCACTGTAACACAGAGGGCAGAATCCTCCAAGCACTGTAACACACAGCGGGCAGAATCCTCCAAGCTCTGTAACACAGCGGGCAGAATCCTCCAAGCTCTGTAACACACAGCGGGCAGAATCCTCCAAACTCTGTAACACACAGCGGGCAGAATCCTCCAAGCTCTGTAACACACAGCGGGCAGAATCCTCCAAGCTCTGTAACACACAGCGGGCAGAATCCTCCAAGCTCTGTAACACAGAGGGCAGAATCCTCCAAGCACTGTAACACACAGCAGGCAGAATCCTCCAAGCTCTGTAACACACAGCGGGCAGAATCCTCCAAGCTCTGTAACACACAGCGGGCAGAATCCTCCAAGCACTGTAACACACAGCAGGCAGAATCCTCCAAGCTCTGTAACACACAGGGGGCAGAATCCTCCAAGCTCTGTAACACACAGCGGTCGGAATCCTCCATGAAAGTGCCAAGTGCTGTCCCCAGCAGGAAAACCCGGCGAGATTCCTGCTCCGTGGTTTGGGGCGGATCAGTTCATAATTCGCGCTCAGGGGGTGGATTCACTGCTGCCCACCACCGGAAGCAGGGTTCCTGATCTGGCGGAGAATTGAGGGTCGGGCTAAAAACGGGACCGGCGCCTGTTTCGGTGCTCCGGTGTCCCGGCGGCGGCAGCAGCGAGTGAGGAGGGAGCTAGCACCGGCGGAGAGCACGCAAAGAGGGTCATTTCAACCCATTTGGATCCAATTAATGGGCTGGAAGCCCCAATCCCCATGGCCCCCTGATGCTCCGCACTTCTCGGCTGAATGTGCAAGTTATTCCAAGTGTGGCCTTGACGCGGTGGACCCCACGGTGGGTCAAGGGTGTGTAAGTGTGTAACATTGGCGTCCCCAAAGTCCTTTGGAAGGGCCCCCCCCCCCCACCCGCCGACAATGCAAATCCTTCCCCACATCAGAGACCCGAACAGTGAAACCCCCATCAGACCCCCAAAAGCGAACCCACCCCCCCATTAGACCCCCAAAAGAGATCCCCCAGCAGAGCCCAAAAAGGGACACCTGGTTAGGCCCCCAACAGAGACCCTCATCAGAGCCCCAAAAGGGACCCGCTCATCAGACCCCCATCAGACCCCCAAAAGAGACCCCCCCCCATCAGACAGCGCATCAAACTCCCCTTCCTGAAAACTGAGAAAATCCAGGCAGCAGGTTGAAAAATCGCACCATTTCCATTTACCCTTTCCTAACACCTGCTGCCTCAGACAGCAATGTTCAAACCAGCAGCTGTTGCAAGTGTCAGAGGCTTCCTCCGAAGCCCAGTACACTTCAAAGTGCTTTCACTGCAAAAGGGAAATAACTTTTAGTATGCTATAATTAACAGGGTAATAGCTTCTTTATTGTCATTTCCCTCCACACTTGAATGTATCACAAGCACCCAGCTGTGAAGCTAATCGCAATGTTAGAAACATCTGGGAGATAAGTGCTTTCACTTCCACTTTTTCTCAGAAGAAAGCACTTATTTGCTTTTGATGTAGTAAGGATCTGTCAATCATAGCTATATGTTTATAAACATTGTAGTTAGCTGGCTAAGTGAGATGCATTCAAGTGCGAAGGGAAATGACAATAAACAATGCAGACACCTGGATATCTGGAATCTATACCCTGTCAATTACAGCCTACTAAAAGCTATTTATCTTTGAAATAGAAGCCTCGCAGATCAAAGGGTTTTAAGGGCAGGTTAAAGTCTTGTGATATGTTTTGGCTTTCAATGAAGTAATAGCTGCTACTTTCAACACTTGTGTCTGGGGCAGCAGGAATAAGGGGTGGATGACTGAAAAGTAATTATTCAATGTTTCTGCCTGGATTTCAGCTTCCAGGCAGAGGTTACTGTTGGGGAGGTCTCTGATATGGTGGGACTGCGATGGTGGGTCTCTGATATGGTGGGACTGCGATGGTGGGTCTCTGGTATGGTGGGACTGCGATGGTGGGTCTCTGATATGGTGGGACTGCGATGGTGGGTCTCTGATATGGTGGGACTGCGATGGTGGGTCTCTGGTATGGTGGGACTGCGATGGTGGGTCTCTGATATGGTGGGACTGCGATGGTGGGTCTCTGGTATGGTGGGACTGCGATGGTGGGTCTCTGATATGGTGGGACTGCGATGGTGGGTCTCTGATATGGTGGGACTGCGATGGTGGGTCTCTGATATGGTGGGACTGCGATGGTGGGTCTCTGATATGGTGGGACTGCAATAGTGGGTCTCTGATATGGTGGGACTGCGATATGAGGAGGTCTCTGATGTGGGGGGAGTCTCTGATATGGGGTCTCTGATATGGGGGTGTCTAATATAGGGGTCTCTGATAAGGGGGTCTCAGATATGAGGGGGTATAAGAACATAAGAACATAAGAACATAAGAACTAGGAGCAGGAGTAGGCCATCTGGCCCCTCGAGCCTGCTCCGCCATTCAATTAGATCATGGCTGATCTTTTGTGGACTCAGCTCCACTTTCCGGCCCGAACACCATAACCCTTAATCCCTTTATTCTTCAAAAAACTATCTATCTTACCTTAAAAACATGTAATGAAGGAGCCTCAACTGCTTCACTGGGCAAGGAATTCACTGGGGGTCTAATGGGGACTGGGGTGAAATGGGCAGAATTTGCTTTGTGGGGGGGGGGGGGGCCCTCCGATAAACTTTGGGGGCACCAACGTTACATACTTACCCCCTGATCCACTATGAGGTGCACCACGTCAGGGTCACGATTAATAATGCTTGCATCATGGAGGTGTGGAGACACGGGTTTCTAGCTTGATAATTGGATGCGAATGGGTTCAAAACACCCATAGTTACCCTCCCAACGGCGCGAGGCGTGTACCTCACTTCCGTTGCCAGCGGGTGACCGGAGAACTGGAATGCCCGATTCTCCGCTGCATCGAGAACTCCGTTACCTGTGTCAGGTGGCAGAGACCCCACCCCTCGGTCTCGCGAATGGAGAATCCAGCACTTAGAATTCTCCCTCACTCTTGGCAAGACCGGCTCCTCAGGGATCTCAAAGTTAAGTTGAAGGTCGTCCTTCCCCCACACCCATGGTCATTGCAACCCCCTAAAGACATGGGCAACACCCCGACCCTTGACCCCAGCGACAAACCCCCTCCATGTCACCCAACACACCACACAGGGTGACCAGACTTGCCCCGTCCATCCATCCTCATTGGCACCCCCACCCCACTAGTGAACGATACTCCGCCTGGGGTCACCTAAGGCCCCGCCCCTTTCAGCTCACCCCCTTGCCAGTGCCACTCTGGCAGTGCCAACTCCAACTTCCAGTTGGTGCTGCCAGGGTGCCAGTGGCCAGGGTGCCAGTGGCCAGGGTGCCAGTGGCCAGTGTGCCAGTGGATAGGGTGCCAGTGGCCAGGGTGCCAGTGGCCAGGGTCCCAGGGGCCAGGGTGCCAGTGGCCAGGGTGTCAGTGAGCAGGGTCCCAGTGGGCAGGGTGCCAGTGGCCAGGGTGCCAGTGGCCAGGGTGTCAGTGGGCAGGGTCCTAGTGGGCAGGGTGCCAGTGGCCAGGGTCCCAGTGGGCAGGGTGCCAGTGGCCAGGGTCCCAGTGGCCAGGGTGCCAGTAGCCAGGGTGCCAGTGGCTAGGGTGCCAGTGGGCAGGGTCCAAGTGGGCAGGGTGCCAGTACCCAACAACCCCCCCCTTAACCTTACTTTTTCGGACACTACGGGCAATTTAGCATGGCCAATCCACCTAACCCGCACATCTTTGGACTGTGGGAGGAAACCGGAGCACCCGGAGGAAACCCACGCACACACGGGGAGGACGTGCAGACTCCGCACAGACAGTGACCCAGCCGGGAATCGAACCTGGGACCCTGGAGCTGTGAAGCATTTATGCTAACCACCATGCTACCGTGCTGCCCGGGGTTGGAGGAGGGGTTGGAATCATTGAGCCTGTTCAGTTTTCTCAGTTGGGCAGCTCCAATCGTTCCTGTCCTCAAAACTGATGACGGAACACATATGTGGTGACAAGCTCAACATTAACCGTTTCCAAGTTAGATGCTTACCCGTTACCTCGGGTGGAAGATTTATTTGCAACTCTTGGGGGAGGCAAGATGTTTTCAAAACTGGACATGAGTCAAGCTTCTCAACGACTCGTGCCAGAGGAAGGTTAAAAGTAGCACATGATCATCAACACGCACACAGGGTTGTTTAAGTACAATCGTTTGGTTTTTGGCGTAACTTCCAGTCTGTCGATCTTTCAAAGGACGATGGACAGCCAGTTACAAGGCATTCCTCAGGTACCAGTCTACTTGGGTGACATCTACATTACAGGGAAGAGTGAGGAGGAGAGCTTCAGCAACCCGGGTCAAGTTTTAAAAAGGTTTGCAGAGGGGAGACTGTGTCTGAAGAGGAGCAAGGACATTTTCCAGGCACAAAGTGCAGAGCATCTAGGCCACAGAATCACTGCACAAGGCAGTGGAGGGGGACGTTCGAGTCATTAAGGAAGCTCCGGAGCCCAGGAATATGTCAGATTCTCAATTTACCAAAGAACCCCCCCCCCCCCAACCACAATCTCTATCTCAGACCCTGCCCCCAAACCCCGCTATGGGGTCGCCAAAGGACCCAACCCCACATTTTCAGAATCCCTGATTCAGTGCCCTGGCACTGCTCCCTGGCACGAATCTGAGTTACGTTAATGAGGATTTAAATATGCTAACCTGGTCCACGTCCTCGCTGGGCGTGAACCAGACTCCATCACCAGCCGGCGGGGGGGTGGAGAGAATCTCAAAATGAGATCCCCCTGATGCAAATCACGTTATGGCCCTCTCGCGAGAGTGTCTGGGAATAACGTGATTTACGCCTGGGGGAGCAGGGCCGAAGAATCGTCCATTAAATATCAAAACAAAGCAGAGGTCCTAATTCTGAGCCCTGGGGAACACCTTAACAATGTCCCATGGGCTTCAAGTTTGCCAGCAAGACAATTAGTAGTACGTTCTCAAAGATATTTTGAAAGACCACATAATAATAATCTTTATTGTCACAAGTAGGGTTACATTAACACTGCAATTAAGTTACTGTGCAAAGCCCCTAGTCGCCACATTTCGGCGCCTGTTCGGGTACACCGAGGGAGAATTCAGAATGTCCAACTCACCCAACAAGCACGTCTTTCGGGGCTTGTGGGAGGAAACCGGAGCACCCGGAGGAAACCCACGCAGACGCGTGGAGAACATGCAGACTCCGCGCAGACAGTGACCCAAGCTGGGAATCGAACCTGGGACCCAGGCGCCTTGAAGCAACAGTGATAACCACTGTGCTACCGTGCCGTCTGTACACAGCATCTACCACATGACTTTAACCTAAAATTCTAATCAAGTCGGTCAAACATGATATCCCTTGAACAAACCGATGCTTAATCCGTTTATTAGCCCGCACAAGGTTCTGAGTTCAAGTCCCACTCCAGACCTAACAATCCAGCGCAGTACTGAGGGAGCACCGCACTGCCAGAGCAACGGTCTGCCTTCCTGCCTGCTGTGGTGGGTGTGAAAGATCCCGCGGCACTATTTTGACAAAGAGCAGAGGAACTCTCCTCGCTGTGCTACCCAGAATGTTTCCCTCAGCTAACGCACAGAAACACACATCGTCATTGTCGTATTGCTGCCTCTGGGAGTTTGCTGTGCGCAAATTGGCCGCTGTGTTCGCTACTTACAACAGTGACTACACGTCAGAAGTATTTTGTTGGCTGCAAAGTGTTTTGCGGTGTCCAGTGAAAAGGTGCTATATAAATGCAACTCTTTCCTTCTGGCACTATCTCCATATCAACAGAGGAATGGAAAATTGCAGCCAGCCGTTGCAGTTTTCTTTATTTTCCTTGGTAACCCATCCCATATCGTTCTGATCCTGTCCTTAACAGGCGACTTATCTGCTTTGAGCACTGTACACCCTTTAAGTCTCTCCCTAAGCAATTCAGTGTCACCGCCATGCAAATTTCTACATGCCGAGTGACACGAGTGATTCCCACGGGAATCCTGCTATTGGGCTGCCATTTTGAGTGGGCGGGCCGATTGCGAAGCCCCTCCCTCCGTACTGCAAATCAGACCTGCACCCCCGGATGTTTTGAGTGCCCCCCTTCCCCAAAGTGCGGGGATGATCAGACCCCCCACCCCCCCACGGGCATCCAAAATAGAGAGATCCACTCCAGGGACCCCCCAAAATAGGGAGACACCCCTCAAGGAGCGCCTAACTAAAGGAACCCCATCTGACAGGGACCCCTAACTAGATAGATTCCCCACAGAGACCCCCCTAACTAGGGAGACCCCCCCCAGGAACCCCCTTAAAAGGGACACCCTTCCCAGGAACCCCCTTAATAGGAAGACCTCTGCCTGGGGCCCCTTAATAGGGAGAAGCCCCACAGAGACATCCGAACTAAAGGGACCCCTTAAATAGAGGGAGGCCCCCACAGAGGCCCCCCCCAAAAATATCCCTTTCTGGAGGGAATGGGCAGAGTGTGCATTCTGCAGGGGGGGTGGGATGTCCCTCGGATGGACTTTGGGGCCAATCCCCTAAAGAGGTTATTCCCTTGGCCCACCACGAGGTCCGCCACGTCAGGCTCACGTTTGGTAAATCCCACCCACGCGATTCCCAGTCCAGAGGACCGGAGAATAACGCGGGACTGGAGAATACGGTGCCGGGCCCGTTCAGTGGATGCGGATGAGTCTTTAAGACCCATTTGAATCCATTAGCAGGTGTGAACCTCGATCCCTACGTCAGCATTGGGGGGGGGGGGGGGGGGGGGGGAGGGGCATAGCAGTCGCTTCAGCGCCCGGAGCCGGCCCCGATTTCGGCCGGACGCCTGGTTCTCCGCCCGACCGTGGTTCACGATCCCGGGGCTGAGCGGCGGAGAGTTGAGCCCAGCCTCTTACTTCCTTTCTCCCTTCTTCTTTCCGCATCCAGCTCAGTTGTCTTGAGTTCTGCAGAAGGGTCGTGTGGGCTCGGGAACGTTGGCCGGAATTCTCCGGCCGTCGGGATTCGCGATTCCCGCCGGCAGCCCCGCCCGAGGGTTCCCCGGCGGCGTGGAGTGACTTCACTGGGAAAACCCATTGAGGAGCAGCGGGAAACGCGGGGCTGGGAGCAGCGGAGGGCCCATTAACTCGGTTTCTCTCTCCACAGTTGCTGACAGACATGCCGAGTGTTCCCATCATTTTCTGTTCTCGGGTCTCTATTGTCTTAAGACTGCGATGCTGGTCACAATTCCTCTTTCATTTGAACTCCCTGTCCCGTCTGAGAGCGCTGCTCTAACACTTCTTCAACACCTTTCCCCGTGCGTGGAATGTCACTCACCTCATCCGTGATCTGGTCAGCGCATCGCTGCATCTCATCCTGCTCCGACTTAGGTTCCATGTTGTTTTCCACATTGTTCTCCATGGTGTCGATCGTCAGTTAACCCCAATCGCTGGGAATCGCGCGGGTGCAACGGCACGCTGACCTTTGAGGGAAGATTGACAGAATCAAACAGGGCAACTTTCTGAGACAGTTATCATATTTTGAACAAGGCAGCCAACGCGTCAGATTAATCACAGTAACGGGAGGCTCCCAACAGAATGGCTACATTCCAGCGTTGCAAAGTTTTGTTTTCACTGGCGACCTATCAGGTTAAAAGAAAAACCAAGGAAAACGGACCAGAAGGTTCTATTCTTCTGATCACAACGGCAAGACAGACTTACATTTCTGTAGCGCCTTTCACAACCTCAGGACGTTCCCAAAGTGCTTTTCAGCCAATTGCGTACTTTTGAAATGTAGCCACTGGTGTAATAAGGTGATGCACAGCAGCACGGTGGCACAGTGGTTAGCACTACTGCCTCACAGCGCCAGGGACCCGGATTCGATTCCAACCTTGGGTCACTGTCTGTGAGGAGTCTGCACGTTCTCCCCGTGTCTGCGTGGGTTTCCTCCCACAGTCTAAAGATATGCAGGTTAGGTGAATTGGCCATGATTACAGGACAGGATGGGGGGAATGTACAGTGCTCTTTAGGAGGGTCAGTGCACTCAATGGGCCGAATGGCCTGCTTATGCAACGTAGGGGTTCTGTGGATTATTTTTAGTTGAGGGATAAATATTAGACAGAGGGGCCCGGTTTACTCAGTTGGTTGGACAGCCGATTAATGATGTGGAGCGAGGCCAACAGGGCGGGTTCAATCCCTGTACCGGCTGAGGTTATTCGTGAAGGCCCCGCCTTCTCAACCTTGACCCTCGCCTGAGGTGCGGTGACCCTCAGGTTGAATCACCACCAGTCAGCTCTCCCCCACTCAAAGGGGAAAGCAACCTGTGGCCCCCTGGGACATTCACTTCATTAGCCAGGACACCGAGATGAACTCTCCCGCTCGTCTTCAAAATAATGCCACAGTGATCCTTCCCTCCCTGCTCAGAGGGCATGACTGCTCCCAGTTTAACAGTGCATCTCCGGTCTGGGAACGCTTGTCCCACAATGGCCTTACACCCCTGCCCTCCAGTCTCCGCCATGGCTCAGTTAGTTTGGCCGCCAGCTGGCTCTGGGTTCAAACCCCCGCTCCAGAGCCTGGAGCACATGCCCCAGACTGACACAGTATCCACCACCAGAGCTAACCAATTTGGGTAAGACGTTAAACTATAACCCTGCCTGCCTTTACAAGAGGACACAAAAAAATCTTATTGCGCTACTGCAAAAAAAGAGCACAGTAAGAAGTCTTCCAACACCAGGTTAAAGTCCAACATGTTTGTTTCAAGCACTAGCTTTCGGAACACTGCTCCTTCCTCAGGTGAAGGAGCTGCGCTCAGAAAGCTAGTGTTTGAAACAAACCTGTTGGACTTTAACCTGGTGTTGTAAGACTTCTTACTGTGCTCACCCCAGTCCAACGCCGCCATCTCCACATCATGGCAAAATAGAGCAGTGCGGGGGGGGGGGGGGGCGATCAGGGGCTGGTTTAGCGGCAGGGGCTGGTTTAGAACACTGGGCTAAATCGCTGGCTTTTAAAGCAGACCCAGGCAGGCCAGCAGCACGGTTCGATTCCCGTACCAGCCTCCCCGGACAGGCGCCGGAATGTGGCGACTAGGGGCTTTTCACAGTAACTTCATTGAAGCCTACTGGTGACAATAAGCGATTTTCATTTCATCAATATTTATCTCCCAACCAACTGAAAAAGATGCTCCTGCATCCTTGGGATCTTGCTGTGTACACATTTGTTCCCTGTGTAGACAGCACAGGGGGGGGGGGGGGGACGCTGTGGAAGGCGCTACACCAATGCAAGTGGTCCTTTCTCTCCCATTGCCCTGCAGGTAGACATGACCTTGGCCGTGACAGCAGCTTCCCTTTCTTGCGCTGGGCTGGGATCTGCTGCAGGCGGATTCAGCACCTTCGGGAGGGTCTCTGATTTGTGTTCACTGAGGCACGGCAGAGGCTCTGCAAATCACAGAGAGAGAGAGAGAGAGAGCAGAGCCTGGTCGCACTTTCGCCGCATTCTCCTTTTGTAATTCATCAAGTCCCCCCCCCCCCCCCCCCCATCCCCAGCTTCTGTTGCAGACGAATCCCTGAGTGACAGGTCAGGAACCAACCCCATCTCAGCAACGCACTGCACCACCAGCCCTCCAACGCTGCTCCGTTGTGACATTAGGAAGCTGCAGAAGGTCTGTGTTGCTGCAGCAGTCAAACCCGTGCCCGGTGAAATGCTGCAAGGGGAATTTTATAAAAAAGAAAAGGAAACACACAGGGACACTGAGGGTGGGGGAGGAGGGGGGGGGGGGAGGTGAAGGATTGGAAGCAAGGGCAGCCTCTGAGCACCCAGCCCCGAATAAATGATACCTCGCTCCAATGCAGCACAATTCATCACTGCAACAACAGTCTGACCCAGCACAGATTACATTTGTAAAAATTCTATACGTTTAGCAGAAGGGAAAGCGCCTTAAAGGAGAGGTTGGAGGGAGGGGGGGGGGGGGGGGGTTAACAGTAAATCGCAGCATTGACATTGTGAAGAAGATGGTCCTGTACTCACTGGTGTGTCAGTCCTTCAGTGGGATCCCTGCACACTGCTGCTCAGATGGAGACTGGGAGCTGACATTGTGTGTGGAAACTCCTCTTCGCTGACATCATGAGGCTCCTCCCCTGTGCTATCACAGGGCAGTGTCGAGTCTCCCCCTCCCTCTCCCTTTACCACCCTCCATTCATCGTGACACTGGCAAACAAGGAACTGGATGAGGTCAGCAGAAACAAAAAGAGAAGGCGGCCTGCCAGGCAAACATGTCTTCTCCCTGCCGGCCTGCGGAGGGAATGGCCCTGGCAAGGATGGAGGCTCACCGCTCAACGTGATGCCCACGCCACACTACCCAGGCCCACTCCCCACCCCCCCCCCCCCCCACACCGTCCATCCTATCCCCCCGTAACCCCACCTGGCCCGCACATCTTTGGTCTCGTGGGAGGGAACCGGAGCATCCGGAGGAAACCCACGCAGACACGGGGAGAACTCCGCTTAATCACCCGAGGCCGGAATTGAACCCGGGTCCCTGCCGCTGTGGGGCAGCAGTGCTAACCACTGTGCCACCTCCTGAAGATATTGGCTCATATTGACATCTGGTTTGAGGGCGAGATGGTGATCAGAGGGAGGATGTTACTGGTACCCGTAATCCAGCTGGCCACGATACTGAATGTGGGTAGCAGCTGCCGTGATGGAACTAAATTTCAATTAATAAATCTAGAAATGAAAGTTGGTCTCAGTAATCCACAGAATCCCTTCAATGCAGAAGGAGACCATTCGGCCCATCGAGCCTGCATTGACCCTCCAAAAGAGCACCCTACCCAGGCCCACTACCCCGTTCTATCCTTGTAACCCCACCTAACCTGTACATCTTTGGCCACTATGGGGCAATTTTAGCACGGCCAATCCACCTAACCTGCACATCTTTATACACTAAGGGGCAATTTGGCATGGCCAATCCACCTAACCTGCACATCTTTATACACTAAGGGGCAATTTGGCATGGCCAATCCACCTAACCTGCACATCTTTATACACTAAGGGGCAATTTAGCATGGCCAATCCACCTAACCTGCACATCTTTGGACTGAGTAATGACGACCATGAAAGTTTAATTGTCGCAAAAACACTGGTTCACTTGCGTCCTTTACGGAAGGAAATCTGCCGTCCTTACCCGGTCTGGCCTACACGTGACTCCAGACCCACAGCAATGTGGTTCACTCTTAAATGCCCCCCTCTGGGATGGCCGGGCGACCCACGCACAGCAAGGGCAATTAGGGATGGGCAACAAATGCTGGGTCCAGCCAGCGACGCCCACATCCCATCAAAGAGTAAAGGGAACTCTTCGATCTCTTGTCCACATTTCGGCGCGTGTCACAGGAGGGAGGGCTATTCGGCCACATTGGCATCACACCTCTCGATCGCTGATACTTGCTGAAATTGCTGGTTGGCTGGGATTGAGGGACAGAAAACAAGAGACCACCTGGTGCTTTTTGTCTTTTCTTATCTGTTTCGTTGAGTCACCATATTTAGCGGTGAAGAGAATGATCCCGTTGTCGTTTGTGGGACCTTGCGGTGCGCACATTTCTGGCTGTGTTTCCCATTCATTGATCAAATACTTCAGTGGCTGCGCGATGTCATGAGGTACTTTGTTTATATTTAAAATAATTTAGAGTACCCAATTAATTTTTTCCAATCGAGGGGCAATTTAGGCGTCGCCAATCCACCTACCCTGTGCACCTTTGGGTTGTGGGGGTGAAACCCACGCAGGCACGGAGAGAATGTGCAAACTCCACACGGACAGTGACCCAGAGCCGGTGTAGCCTCAGACACCGAGGTTGGTGCAGCCTCAGACACCGAGGTTGGCGCCTCAGACACCGAGGTTGGTGCCTCAGACACCGAGGTTGGTGCAGCCTCAGACACCGAGGCCGGTGCAGCCTCAGACACCGAGGTTGGTGCCTCAGACACCGAGGCGGGGCAGCCTCAGACACCGAGGCCGGTGCCTCAGACACCGAGGTTGGCGCAGTCTCAGACACCGAGGTTGGCGCCTCAGACACCGAGGTTGGTGCCTCAGACACCGAGGTTGGTGCAGCCTCAGACACCGAGGTTGGTGCCTCAGACACCGAGGTTGGTGCCTCAGACACCGAGGTTGGTGCAGCCTCAGACACCGAGGTTGGTGCCTCAGACACCGAGGCCGGAGCAGCCTCAGACACAGAGGTTGGTGCCTCAGACACCGAGGTTGGTGCAGCCTCAGACACCGAGGTTGGTGCCTCAGACACCGAGGCCGGTGCAGCCTCAGACACCGAGGTTGGTGCCTCAGACACCGAGGCCGGTGCAGCCTCAGACACCGAGGTTGGTGCAGCCTCAGACACCGAGGCCGGTGCAGCCTCAGACACCGAGGTTGGTGCAGCCTCAGACACCGAGGCCGGTGCAGCCTCAGACACCGAGGTTGGTGCCTCAGACACCGAGGTTGGTGCCTCAGACACCGAGGCCGGTGCAGCCTCAGACACCGAGGTTGGCGCAGCCTCAGACACCGAGGTTGGTGCCTCAGACACCGAGGCCGGTGCAGCCTCAGACACCGAGGTTGGTGCCTCAGACACCGAGGCCGGTGCCTCAGACACCGAGGTTGGTGCCTCAGACACCGAGGTTGGTGCAGCCTCAGACACCGAGGTTGGTGCCTCAGACACCGAGGTTGGTGCAGCCTCAGACACCGAGGTTGGTGCAGCCTCAGACACAGAGGTTGGTGCCTCAGACACCGAGGTTGGTGCCTCAGACACTGAGGTTGGTGCAGCCTCAGACACAGAGGTTGGTGCCTCAGACACCGAGGCCGGTGCCTCAGACACCGAGGTTGGTGCCTCAGACACCGAGGCCGGTGCAGCCTCAGACACCGAAGTTGGTGCAGCCTCAGACACCGAGGTTGGTGCCTCAGACACCGAGGCCGGAGCAGCCTCAGACACCGAGGTTGGCGCAGCCTCAGACACCGAGGCCGGAGCAGCCTCAGACACCGAGGTTGGTGCAGCCTCAGACACAGAGGTTGGTGCCTCAGACACCGAGGTTGGTGCAGCCTCAGACACCGAGGTTGGTGCCTCAGACACCGAGGCCGGAGCAGCCTCAGACACCGAGGTTGGCGCAGCCTCAGACACCGAGGTTGGTGCCTCAGACACCGAGGCCGGAGCAGCCTCAGACACCGAGGTTGGTGCAGCCTCAGACACAGAGGTTGGTGCCTCAGACACCGAGGTTGGTGCAGCCTCAGACACCGAGGTTGGTGCCTCAGACACCGAGGTTGGTGCCTCAGACGCCGAGGTTGGTGCAGACTCAGACACCGAGGTTGGTGCCTCAGACACCGAGGTTGGTGCCTCAGACACCGAGGTTGGTGCAGCCTCAGACACCGAGGCCGGAGCAGCCTCAGACACCGAGGCCGGTGCAGCCTCAGACACCGAGGTTGGTGCCTCAGACACCGAGGTTGGCGCTGCCTCAGACACCGAGGTCTTTGGGCAGAGTGAGCTGAAATTAAGCTCCAGATGTGAATGAGCACCTTGTTAACACAGAGGGGATTTATGTCTGTGTGGGCCAGAAGCCTGAGAGCTGGCGAGTCATCCGCCTTGCCTCCTTTGGAGAATGTCCGCTGAATTATGATCTGATCGGACAAATAACAGGCCATTGGCCGTCCGTCCTTGGGTTCAAGGGCATCCCTTCCCAACCCCCCTACTCCCTCCACCCCCGGAGTGGGAGCATGTCCCTCCACCAGGAGGAGGCACTCCTTCTGCTCGCCGCTGCCACTGGGGACTCGGTGGCTGCCGCTGGAAATGCAACCACCACCGGCCCAGGAATACGGAGCCAGCCAAGGCAGGTCAGAGATCAGTGGTGGTGAGAAGGGTTCAGCTCGATGGCTCCTTGATGGCTCCCAGAGAGTGAGTCGACGCTTTCAGGAGATAGGAGTGGCAATCGTGACAGGCAAAATAAAATCCCACTAAAATGGAATGGAATATTGTTTCTGACCGAACCATCTTTTGGGGAACAACCTATGCTACATTCTGTCGTTTCCTCTCACCCTATCGCAGAATGGGAGTGTCAGTGGATTACGCCCCATTGTCCTGTTCATTGTCCCAGCTCTGATGACACAGAGCGCTGTCAGGACCCACGCTAGCTTTGTTGACATAGAATAACACTCCACTGAAGGAGGCCTTGCAGCCCATCAGACCTGGGCTATCTCTTTGAGCCACCAATTAATTCCCACGACCCTCTGCTCTCTCCCACACACCAACAAATCGTGCCCCCTCCCCCTCCCGCCTTTTGGAATATATAGCCAATTTCCTTTTCAAAGCTATTAGTGGCCCACATCTTCGAGCCTCGGATCATTGAAGACCGGACATAAATAACAAACATTATTAGTGTCACAAGTAGGCTTACATTAACACTGCAGTGAAGTGAGGGCAGCATGGTGGCGCAGTGGGTTAGCCCTGCTGCCTCACGGCGCCGAGGTCCCAGGATCGGTCCCGGCTCTCTGTCAGACAGAGCAATCCTCGTCCTGTGTTAAAACGGGACCGACACCCACCACCTCACCCCCCCCCCCCCCCCCCCCACCCACTCCACCTCCCGACTACCTCCCCCCAAACTCCACTGAACCAACCTTACTAGCCCCCACATCCCAACTCCCTCCCTGGCCTAACAACCCCCCCCTCAACCCTTAACCTCCTGACACCCTCCCAACCTGACCTGACTAGCCCCCATCACCTGACCCCCCCCCCCCCCCAAAAACCCCACCTCCACCCACAATCCACTGTACGTGCTGCAGACTCTTTCCATTCCCCTTTTGTGATGAATATAAGAAATTTTTATACAGGTTATATTATATATCTGTTACTGTAATGTTATTATAAATCCTGATTCAACACAGAGGCAGGTGGTGGGTCTGCAAAAGATGCAAGCACGATGTTGCGTACAGTTCTGGTCGCCTCATTATAGGAAGGACGTGGAAGCTTTGGAACGGGTGCAGAGGAGATTTACCAGGATGTTGCCTGGTATGGAGGGAAAATCTTATGAGGAAAGGCTGATGGACTTGAGGTTGTTTTCGTTAGAGAGAAGAAGGTTAAGAGGTGACTTAATAGAGGCATACAAAATGATCAGAGGGTTAGATAGGGTGGACAGCGAGAGCCTTCTCCCGCGGATGGAGGTGGCTAGCACGAGGGGACATAGCCTTAAATTGAGGGGTAATAGATATAGGACAGAGGTCAGAGGTAGGTTTTTTACGCAAAGAGTGGTGAGGCCGTGGAATGCCCTACCTGCAACAGTAGTGAACTCGCCAACATTGAGGGCATTTAAAAATTTATTGGATAAGCATATGGATGATAAGGGCATAGTGTAGGTTAGATGGCCTTTAGATTTTTTCCATGTCGGTGCAACATCGAGGGCTGAAGGGCCTGTACTGCGCTGTATCGTTCTATGTTCTATGTTGTAAATGTGGGTAATCATTATTATAAACATTTAGATGTTTACCCATATTGGGTTAATGCATTTTAGTTTATAGAAAGAAGGTTCCCCGAGGTTTCGATAATGGAGGCGCTGTGTTTAGCCTTAATAAGATGGTCATAAGACAATCAGTGGGATGGAGATGGTGGAATTAATAGGAGGAGCCAGGTCTGTACCAAGTAGTTTAGCTGTAAAAGACAGAAGGACAGAAGCTGTGAAAGACAGAAGGGCGGCACGGTAGCACAGTGACACTGCTGCCTCAAAGCATCAGGGACCCGGGTTTGATTCCAACCTCGGGCGACTGTCCAAATGGTGCTTGCACATTGTTCCTGTGTCTGCGAGGGTTTCCTCCGGGTGCTCTGGTTTCCTCCCACGGTCCAAAGATGTGCAGGTTAGGTGGATTGGATACGATAAATTGCCGCAGGTGAAGTCGCAAGGATAGGGTGAGGTATTGGGCCTGGGTTGGGTGCTATTTGACTTTGGAGAATCACCTATGAAGACTGGTGCTCGTCGCATATGTGTCTTCAGCCAGCTCCACTGACTGAAAATCAGCTGGAAATCTATCCCCTTAAGACAAGCTAACTGTAGCGCCCACAAGAGATACTGAGGGTCAATTTATTCCTGAAGTTCCCAATGGGATAGATTTCCCGTCTGAATCCTCTCGCACCCTCTGGCTGATTGCCATTGACTTCAAGGATGAGTAGAACCAGACAGCCCAGACTCAGCTACGTCAAACCCTATTGACCCCAACACAATTCCCCCTGATCTGAACACCATTCCCCCTCAACCAATCCCTCCCCCCCACCCCGTCCGATCCTAAACTAATCCCACCCCAATCACACCCAGATCCTACCCCATTCTAACCCCGATCCTTCCTGATCCTCACCCAATCACATCCTGTCAGATCCCAACCCAATCCCATCCAATCTCGAGCCAGTCCTGATGTGGTAAACCACTGTTTCACCTGTATTAGGTATAGTAAGGTAGGACCTGTACTACAGGTTCGCCGGTAGCCCCTGCCTGCTGGCTCCGCCCAGTAGGAGGAGCGTGTCCTCTACTCAGCAGCCATTTCGCCTGCTGCAGCAGGAGGCCAAATATCTGACTGCAATAAAGCCACAGTTGTATCCAACCTTAGTCTTTGTACAACTGATCATGCATCACCCGTCTGACCCTTCCCGGTCCTGTCTGACGGGTGAAGTTAAAGACTGACTGGGCCTTGCATTTGAGGAATGCAGATGGAATGATGGACAGAGAAGGAGAGAGTTGGGGCGAGTGGCTGGCGAGGGGTGGGGGGTGTCATCATATGCAGATAATAATATGCAGACAGGCAGCTAATGAACACTGAGAGAACAGGACATAACCAATGAGCAGGCAGGACACTCAGGGGTGGTATCTCACTATAAAAGGCACGAGGCGCTCACACTTCGCCTCTTTCTGCTGATGAGCATCTACAGAGTGAGTCAGGAGTGGATGTACAGTATCACACCTCCAGCACGTGGCTAAGAGCTAGTCTGGTTCAGTCAGACAGAGTAATCACACTTCGGTTAGCAGAGAGTCGGACTCACAGAGAACTGAGCTAACTGTGCTACTGGTTCAATAAATCAGATTGAACTAACTTCAAGGACTGGAGTATCTTTTGCTTAAAGCTGCATCCGGCTGCAGCCTGTGTTATCCCAGAGTACATAACACAACAGGGGGCAGGGGCTGGCGCGGGGGGGGGGGGGGGGGGGGGGGGGAGTTGAATCCACATCCTTATTTTTGACTGAGAAGATGAAATGAACCTTAAATGTTAATGCAGTGGGTGAAAACGGTGAGGAGAGAAGGCGAGGCAAATTAGGAAGAACCCAAGTTTTGGGTTTTGAATGCTAGTCAGAGTATTGTCCAGGAATTGACCGGACAAGGTACAATGGGCCTTCATTTGTCTGTGGATGTAAAGCAAGGCCCGGGGGAGCAGCCCTGGTTTTGCTGCATCACTAAGAGGCTGATGTCCAATGAGGTCTGCCCTCCAAATACCAGTTCAAGCAAAGTAAAACGGAGACAGAATCACCAGCCCTTTACACGAGGGAATTCATCTCCCGCCGCGCAGACAGCCCAATCCTCCTGGGCTGAAAGATTTGCGGTTAACCTATTTCACAGCTTGTATTGTCAGAGGGAAGCTTCACAAAGTTGCCAAGCCCGGAGTCACTTTCCATTTGGACGCTGATGCAGTTTGATGTGTTGTGACAGCAGCAGCTCCTACTGAGCGTTCCGAGTGCACTCACCATAAAGAGATTTCCTAATGCAGGAGCAGAGAGATCTGGGCCGTGCAGCTCCACAGATCCTTAAAAGTGGCAGCACAGGTGCAAATGGTGGTGAAGAAAGCATACGGCACGCTTGCCTTCATCGGACGGGGTATCGAGTATAAAAGCTCGGAAATTATGTCACAGTTATATAGAACGTTGGTTAGGCCACATTTGGAATACCGTGTCCAATTCTGGTCACCGCACTCCCTGAAGGACGTGGAGGCTTTGAGGAGAGCACAGAAAAGGTTTACCAGGATGTTACCTGGCATGGAGGGTATTAGCTATGAGGAGAGATTGAATAAACTGGGATTGTTCTCCCTAGAGAGACGGAGGCTGAGGGGCGACCTGATGGAAGTTTAGGGGTACAGATCGGGTGAACAGTTGGAGGCTTTTTCCCAGGGCGGGAATGACAATTACAAGGCGGCACAGGTTCAAGGTGAGGGGGGGAAAGGTTCAGTAGAGATGTGCGGGGGAAGTTTTTACACAGAGGCTAGTGGAGGCCTGGAATGCACTGCCAAGTGAGGTGGTTGAGGCAGATACGTCAGCCACCTTTAAAACTTCTCTGGATAGGCACGTGAACAGACGCGGTATAGAAGGATATAGGCGGTTCGTCTAGATAGGACATGTGATCGGCGCTGGCTCGGAGGGCCGAAGGGCCTGTTCCTGTGCTGTATTGTTCTTTGTTCCTTGGGCTGAACAAGAGGCAGTGAGGCAGGGTCAATGTAGAGCTCGAGCTGTTTCCACTTTATATGGGGAAGTGTCAAATACTGAGGGCTGGATTTAAGGTGGTGATTAAGGGCACAGAGGCCACGTGGCCTGTGTGCCCATTCGGGACTTAGGGTGCGGAATCACGCCATGGTGAGAGGGACCCCGAAGCGGAGACAGTTTGGGAGTCAGCTCCAGCCAAGAGGTTGCTGTACAATTCTTATTAAAAAAATACCTTTTGCGTTCGCTAATGAAGGGGGAAATTCGCGAGCTGTTTGCCGTTGGCAGGGATCTCTGATCCCGCCGGCACCGCACCCCCGCCTGCAGGTTTCCCGGCGATGTGGGGTGGCTTCCCATTGGGAAATCCCATTGACAAGCGGCCGGCGCAGGGAATCCCACTGCCAGCAGATGGCGCCTCCCGCCACTGTCTGGGAGGCCAGAGAATCTTGCCTGAAGTCTGTGAAAGTGTATCATTACATCTGGCGACGAGGATTAATTATCCTGGCACTGCCTCTGGCCTGACGCCCAAGAGTGTCCTGTTTTAATCAAAGGCTCAACAAAAAAAGCACTCATAAAATGCTTCTCGTTTGACAAATAGACCCATTTGAGTCCTCCAGGGAGGACTGGACACAATAGGTCGAACGTATTGGGTATTATTTCCAAGGAATCGAAATAGGGGAGGAGGCGAAAGATGAAGTAATTCATCTAAGTGCTTGTGGAACTCAGACCTATAACCTTATTCACAATCTTACAGCCCCAAGCCCGCCAGATGCCAAATCATTTAGTGAGCTCGTATGTTTAGTGGCGGCTCAATTGCACCATCAACCATCAGTCGTACTCCAGTGATTCAAATTTAATTTGTGGACGAGAACCCCCAGGCGAATCGATCGCGATTTATATTTGCTAAACAGAAGCAAATATCGGAGTACTGTGATTGTGGAGCCACCCTAAATGACATGATACGGGATAGGTTAGTTTGTGGCGTGAACAGCAATGCTAATTCAATACAGATTGCGTGCAGAGGTTGACATAAATATTAAACAAGCAACGGAGATGGCGCTGGTCATGGAAAGCGCTGGAAAAGTTGCGCGTGAGCTGCAGAGCGCACAAAATGGCACCGTTCGCCAGTCCGGTAAGGAACCTGCAGCCCGCTGTGCTGCCAAAACCACTGAAGGAGCCGTGAAGCGGGAAACAATTTCAGCCACCGACAAAACGTCAAGGTACAGACTAGGCAATCAGTCAGTAATGCTTCAAGTGGAATATTACTGATGTGGAGGTAATCACGCTCCTGAATCATTGGTGGTTTAAGGACCCGGAGTGTTTTTATTGTCGCGAAAGAGGGCATTTGATAAAGCGGTGCAAAGCTAAGTCAAGATCGTTGAGTAATTAATCAACTAAGATAGAACATAGAACATAGAACAGTACAGCACAGAACAGGCCCTTCGGCCCTCGATGTTGTGCCGAACAATGATCACCCTACTTTAAACCCACGTAACCCGTATACCCGTAACCCAACAATCCCCCCATTAACCTTACACTACGGGCAATTTATCACGGCCAATCCACCTAACCCGCACATCTTTGGGCTGTGGGAGGAAACCGGAGCACCCGGAGGAAACCCACGCACACACGGGGAGGACGTGCAGACTCCACACAGACAGTGACCCAAGCCGGGAATCGAACCTGGGACCCTGGAGCTGTGAAGCATTGATGCTAACCACCATGCTACCGTGAGGCCCCCTTGAAGATGTTACAAGTGTACAATAAGGAAGAGGCTAGCACCAGTTATTCTGCTATTCACTCTCTGTTTAATTATAAACAGGGAAAATAGACCCTTTTAAATAGACCCTCTTTGCTGTAACGTTCTGAGTAAATGGGAAGCCTCTGAAGCTGGAAATGGACACAGGGCATCAGTCCCTGTGATTGGTGAGCATACATTTCAGTACCTAAGTGACCAACCATTGAATTTGAAGAGCGCTTCTGCCAAGTTGAAGACTTATATTAAGGCAAGATTCTGCTCCTACTCCACCTACAGGCTTGCTGACGACATGACCCTAGTGGGTTGGATCTCAAACAACAATGAATGGAGGAGGAGATAGAAAACGTAATAGCGTGGTGTAATGACAACAATCTCTCCTTCAGTCAGCAAAACTAAGGAGCTGGTCATCGACTTCTCTGAGCCATCTTACATAGAACAGTACAGCACAGAACAGGCCCTTCGGCCCTCGATGTTGTGCCGAGCAATGATCACCCTACTCAAACCCACGTATCCACCCTATACCCGTAACCCAACAACCCCCCCTTAACCTTACTTTTTAGGACACTACGGGCAATTTAGCATGGCCAATCCACCTAACCCGCACATCTTTGGACTGTGGGAGGAAACCGGAGCACCCGGAGGAAACCCACGCACACACGGGGAGGACGTGCAGACTCCGCACAGACAGTGACCCAGCCGGGAATCGAACCTGGGACCCTGGAGCTGTGAAGCACTTATGCTAACCACCATGCTACCCTGCTGCCTCTTCTTCGATGGAGTGGGAGTGTGGGGTGAGTGGGGCTCCGAAGCAGCTCCAGCTTCTCAGGCTCTTTCCCATGAATTCCGGCCCCACTGAATCCGACGGCAGCAAGGCTGGGAATTGCTTCCAATTCACGTGGGCAGAGTGCTGGCCCACTTGCATCTCCTGAATTTCGGATCAAATAGCATCCCCAAACGGGAACGCAATTGCGTGCTATTCAGTCCCGGCGGGAACGTACCGGGCTGGATTCTCCGCAGCCCCGCGCTGAAATCTCACCCGGAGCGGGGGTGGGATTGGGGGGGGGGGCGGGCAGAGGATCCACTTTCACGCCAAAATCAGGCCCGGCGCCGGTCCGGTGATTCTCCGGGACCTGACAATCGGCGTGACCGCGGAGAACGCCGCGCGGCTGGGGGCCCCATTGCCAGAGGCCCGCCCAGCGATCCTCCGCTCCCGACCGGCCGAGTTCCCGACGGTGTGGAACTAACCACCTATTGCCGGTCGGGATGCTGGCGTGGTGGCTGCGGACTCAGTCACGGCTGCCCTGGTCGGGGGCGGAGGGATCGGACACCGGGGGGAGGGGGGGGGGGGGGGGCTTATAGGCGGCCGGGGTTAGATCCGCGCGGTTTCAAGCTCAGGCGTGCTTTCCCTGTGCGGCTCCGCGGTCAGAGTCCGCCATGGAGCTCGGCCGGGCTGCTGGAGGTCGCCGCCCCGCGCATGCGCGGACTCCGGACGTGCAGGGGCTCGATCCGCAGCTAAAGCTGCGAGATTTACTCCGGGTCCCAGCTCGCCCCCTGCAGGGCTCGGAATTGGCTCAACATGTTTATCGGAATCTCCACAGTGAAGCTCCAGCGTTTTTCTGTCACCTCAGAAAAGGGCTGGGCCTCGTGTTTCTTAATTTGCCGGTGGTGGGGGGGGGGGGGGTTCTCTGGGCCCCGATGGGCTGAATGGCCAATAAGTTTGGCCGAGTCTCGCCGGCGTGAATTACTCACCTCACACACGGCGGGACATGGAAAGTAAGTGTGCGGGGGCCGTCCTGGAGGCGGGGGGGGGGGGGGGGGGGCGAGGGGATCCGACCCTGGTGGAGGTGGTCCCACGGTGGCCTGGCCCGCGATCGGGGGCCTACCGATCGGTGGGCAGGTTGGTTCCGTGGGGGCCTACTTTACTCCGCGCTGGGCCCTTGTAGGGCTCCGCCATATTGCCCGGGGGCCGGTGCAGAGAAGGGAACCCCCGCGCATGGGGGGAATCACACCAGCCGTTCCACGCATGCGTGGGAATACTCTGGCTGTTCCGCACATGCGCGGAATGTTCCCTGCCGGCTGGAGCTGCGGTGACGACTCCGGCGACATCCTAACGCCCTGGAAAGGTGAGAATTCCTCACTTTCGGGGGCCGTTGATGCCGGAGTCGTTGGCGCCGGTTTTCACGCCAGCTTCGGGACATAGCCCCATTTTTAGAGAATCACGCCCCCCCCCCCCCCGCCCCCCCCCCCCCCCCCCACCCCCCCCCTGCTTCTCGCTAGCGCGCCGTTCGCTGGCAGCGAGATTCTCTACTCCCTCTGATTGTCAATGGATTTTCCCATTGTAACCACCCGACGGCACTGGCCGTGGGTGCACTGGCAGCAGGAAAAGTGAATCACGACAACCGGAGAATTCCGGTCATTGTCTCTAAGACCGGACAACTTTCCCTACCAAGTGGATGTGGAGGAACAGATCATTTGTGAAGACGTGGACCACTTGAGGAGTTGAAAGACGTTCCAGCCGTCACTGTTTCCATCAAGACATGTTTTCGATCCTGTAATGACCAAAGTGAGGATGTGAAGCAAAGCTTAAGAGCCAGAATGAATGGGATGCATGAGTGGAAAATCACAAGTGGAGGAGCTTGTTATTGAAGGATAATGAACTTGCTGAGATAAGGGAGTTGATATTTGAAGTTGTGAGCCGACTCATGACTGTAAGCCGAATAGCCTTGAGAAACAAGGAAGATGGCCGGATGACAGGATATGAAATGTGGGAGCCGCTTGCAACTATAGCTAACACTTGCTAATTAAGCTAAGACTGCTACATACTCATGTGCCAATAGATAACCCCAAAGTCTGTAAAATTATGTACTGGAACTATTGCAATAAGAAATTTACGCTTTGTAATGGGGGTGAGCTCAAGTGAATGTAAGGGGCAGCCCCCTAATAATACAGATAAAAGAAGGATGTTTTGAGCAAAACTTTGGCGCTCTCCAAGGTGGTTCCCCGGAATACCTAGAGGGCGGCCCCGATCGTAATAAAAGATATTCCAAAGTACGAACATGTTCGAGAGTACTTTCTTCCGGACTGAGAGACGAGTAAAAAAATCAGATTCACAAAAGTACCTGGTCAACCTGTAAATAGTGATGAATCGCCTGTGCCAGAGGAGGCACCCGTTATTGCAGTTCCTGTTAACGTTGATCCTGTGGGAGCGTCTCAGACTACAGAATTGTACCACTCTACGAGGAATAGAAAACCCCCCTCAAAGAAGACTCGATCTATAATTATACGACTTATGTACATAAAAATGTTTAGTTAGAACATAGAACAGTACAGCACAGAACAGGCCCTTCGGCCCTCGATGTTGTGCCGAGCAATGATCACCCTACTCAAACCCACGCATCCACCCTATACCCGTAACCCAACAACCCCCCCCCCCCCTTTAACCTTACTTTTTAGGACACTATGGGCAATTTAGCATGGCCAATCCACCTAACCCGCACATCTTTGGATTGTGGGAGGAAACCGGAGCACCCGGAGGAAACCCACGCACACACGGGGAGGACGTGCAGACTCCGCACAGACAGTGACCCAGCCGGGAACCGAACCTGGGACCCTGAAGCTGTGAAGCATTTATGCTAACCACCATGCTACCCTGCTGCCCATACAGTTAGTATTTAGAACTGAGTAAATCAATTATTGAAGGTTGTGTAAAGGAGTTAAGGGGGAAGGATGTAGTGATTGTCCCTTTAAGGGTAACACAGCAGAGTAAGGGTCACATGGCCTATGTGACCAAACGGGGCTCAGAGTGTGGGAGTCCCCCCCCCCATGGTGAGAGGGGCTCCGAGGCAGAGACATTATGGAAGTCAGCTACAGCTATGCGGCAGCTGTACAATTCTTATGAATAAATTATGTTTGGTAATGAAGTCTGTGAAAGTGCATCTTTACACCGTCACAGCAGGAACCATTGTTGAGTAGATGGTGACATAGTGGCGCTGTCATTGGAGTGTTAATCCAGAGGCCCAGGCTAGTACCATAACCGCCCGAGAGAGCACCCTACTCAAGGCCCACTGCCCCACCCACCCCATCCTATCCTTGTCATCCCTTAAATTACCCGACACGTCCCTGGATACCAAAGGGCAATTTATCATGGCCAATCCACCTAACTTGCACATCTTCGGACTGCGAGAGGAAACCGGAGCACCCGGAGGAAACCCACGCACACACGGGGAGAACGTGCAAACCTCACACAGTCACCCGAAGCTGGAATCAAACCCGGATCCCTGACGCTGTGAGGCAGCAGTGCTCAGCACTGTTATTTCCTGGGCCTCTGGTGGGTGCTGTGATGCTGCCACTGCCCACAGTGGCCTCTGATTGGCCAGCAGCATTTGGTGGGTGGTACTTAAGCCCCCCCAGGCCCCCTCAATGACAGGGGAGGCATGATGGTGTCCATTTAAGTGCCTGAAGGCCACTTGATTCTATTCCACCTAGCTGACAGGGGTTCCCTGCCGGACTTCCAACTCTGTCCGCCCCACAAAATCCAATTGGCCCAATTAAAAATGAGATTTTCTCCCTTTTACCAAAGAATAAATCGTGTGGGAGGGAGGTAGGCTGGCTATTACCTCCTACTGGAAGTGTGCATGTATGGCTTGAGCCAAGGGTGGGACCAGGCACAGCTGTAATGCCCCCATGGTTGTGCAGCTTGCCAAATGTGCGGGCATAAATACTGGGACATCTCTGAAACCTTATCTGGCAAAGAAGGTAATGATTTCAAGAGAGGATGTGGTGAAAAGATTCTTCCTCAAAAAATTCCCTGACCCTAATCTTTTGAGATACTTAAAGGGGCAAAATCCTTTTCCTAAACAGGAGGAACTGTGGCAAAACTCTATTTTTACCTTTTGCTGAGAAAAAAAGAGACAGAACATCCACACATCACCTTAATCACAAAAATACCCATCACATCCCAAACATGCAAAACGTGCTTCAACAGAACTTAACACCAACACACCTCGTACTTAGAATCAAATCAAACCAAATGCTGTTCATGAAACAAAGAATAAAGAACAATTCAGCACAGGAACAGGCCCTTCGGCCCTCCAAGCCTGTACCAACCTTTGCCAAAACCCTCAGCACTTCCTTGTGCCGTATCCCTCTATACCCATCCTATCCATGTGTTTGCCTTTTGAACGCCGTTAATGTATCTGCTTCCACAGCCTCCCCTGGCAACGCGTTCCAGGCACTCACCACCCTCTGTGTAACAAACCTGCCTCGCACATCTCCTCTAAACTTGGCCCCACGGACCTCAAACCTATGCCTCCTAGTGACTGACCCCTCCACCCTGGGAAAGAGTGCCTGCCCATCCACTCTATCCATGCCCCTCATAATCTTGTAGACCTCTATCAGGTTGCCCCTCAACCTCCGTCGTTCTAATGAAAACAGTCCGAGTCTATTCAGCCTCTCCGCGAAGCTAATACCCTCCAGACCAGGCAACATCCTGGTAAACCTCCTCTGCACCCTCTCCAAAGCCTCCACATCCTTCTAGTAGTGTGGCGACCAGAATTGTGCGCAATACTCCAAGTGCGGCCGTACCAAGGTTCTATACAGCTGTAGCATGACTGGCCAGTTTTTATACTCGATGTCCCATTCAATGAAGGCAAGCATCCCGTCTGCTTTCTTGACCACCTTGTCCACTCGTGTTGCCACTTTCAAAGATCTGTGGACCTGCGCGCCCAGATCTCTCTGACTTTCTATATTCGCAAGAGCTGTGCCATTTACGGTATATTTCCCCTCTATGTTAGACCTACCAAAATGCATTACCTCACATTTGTCAGGATTAAACTCCATTTGCCAGTTCTCTGCCCAAGTCTCCAACCTATCTATGTCCTGTTGTATCTTCTGACAATCCTCACCACTATCTGCCACTCCACCAACCTAGGTACCATCCGAGAACTTACGAATCAGACCGGCTACATTTTCCTCCAAATCGTTTATGTACACCACAAACAACAGAGGCCCCAGCACCGATCCCTGTGGAACACCACTAGTCACAACCTTCCATTTACCCTTCTACTGCTCCACTTTGCCTTCTAGGATTGAAGTTCTGTATCCATCTTACCACCTCACCTCTGATCCCGAACAAGTGTGACGATCCCGAAACAAATGATCACTTGGGGTTAAGTGGATATTGTCCGTCCTTCCCATCGCTGTATTACAGGCTGGATTCTCCGGTTCTCCCAGCCGCGTGTTTCCCAGGGCGCGCTGCCGGCGGGATCAGAGAATCCCAACAGTCGGAGAATTCCGGTCTACATCTACGTCATCACCCATTTTCCACACCTGGTCCGCTTCTTCAAAGAATTCTGTATGGTTGGCCACGCGTGGTCGTCCCGTTTGGAATCAGGGTTGACTGCTGATTACTGTGTTGGGAACGTGGCGGCGCAGTGATGTTGTAACTGGGCGAGTGATCTAGAGACCAAGATAATGCTCTGGAGTCCCAGGTTCAAATCCCGTCGTGCCAGATAGTGACATTTTATTTCCAATGAAGACTGGAATTAAAAGTCTAATGATTACCATGAAATGGTTGTTGTAAAAACTAATCTAGCTCACTGCTATCCTTTAGAGAAGGTTGCCATCCTTGACGTTCTGGCCCACGTCAGGCTCCACAGTAATGTGGTTGACTCTTAAGTGCCCCTCTGAAATGGATGAGCGAGCACCGCAGTTCCAGGCCAATCAAGGATGGGCAATAGGGCAGCATGACAGCACAGTGGTCAGCACTGCTGCCTCATAGCCCCAGGGACCCCGGTTCAATTCCGGCCTTAGGCCACTGTCTCTACGGAGTCTGCACGTTCTCCCCGTGTCTGCGTGGGTTTCCTCCGGGCGCTCCGGTTACCTCGCACAGTCCAAAGATGTGCCGGTTAGCTGGATTGGCCATGATAAATTGTCCCTTAGTGTGCAAAAAAAAGGTTGGGTGGGGTTCCGGGGATAGGGTGGAGGCGTGGGCTTAAGTAGGGTTGCTCTTTCCAAGGGCTGATGCAGACTGATGGACCGAATGGCCTCCTTCTGCATTGTGAATTCTATGATTCTATGAATAAAAGCCCACCCCAGGTTTGACAAAGAGTCCTCCAGACTCAAAACATTGGCTCCCACAGAGGCTGTCAGACCTGTTGAGATTGTCCAGGGTTTTCTGTTTTAGTTTCAGATTCCAGCATCCGCAGTAATTTGCTTTCACCTTCTGGGTAATAGATGTAGGGTCAGCGAGTGACGCTGACATCCTACGAACGAATTAAAAAGATACATTTTGGTTTCTGAATCTTGTTCTATTACATTTTTGAGTAAAGATTCCTTACGTTTCCAACCAATCATTAGGCTTTATTTAAGGCTTACAGATCCCTGGGTTTATTTCATCTCCATGTTGAAATGTAGGAATCATTTTAACAGAGATGCGACCCACTGCTGAAGGAATTCTACTGTAGCTCAGGTTGTCCTATATGTGATCTAAAGTGCTTGCTGCTGACAACAGAGGCCTGTTTTTAACACTGTATAAGTGAATTTTGAGCAAGTGACAGGTTCCCAGAATATGTAAGGCAAAATGGATCACTTGCCTTAATGAGCTTGAATTTCAGGTAAAAGGCAGCCATAAAACACACACTGTTTCTCACTGCATCAATTGTGAGGAGGTTTATTGACCGCAACGGCATGAGGAATTGAAATAACATCATAGAGGTGTATAAGATCATGAGGGGCATGGATAGGGTGAATGGCATGGTAGCATTGTGGATAGCACAATTGCTTCACAGCTCCAGAGTCCCAGGGTCGATTCCGGCTTGGGTCACTGTCTGTGCGGAGTCTGCACATCCTCCCCGTGTGTGCGTGGGTTTCCTCCGGATGCTCCGGTTTCCTCCCACAGTCCAAAGATGTGCGGGTTAGGTGGATTGGCCATGCTAAATTGCCCTTAGTGTCCAAAAATTGCCCTTAGTGTTGGGTGGGGTTACTGGGATATGGGGATAGGGTGGAGGTGTTAACCTTGGGTAGGGTGCTCTTTCCAAGAGCCGGTGCAGACTCGATGGACTGAATGGCCTCCTTCTGCACTGTAAATTCTATGATAATCTATGAATGCACTCAGTCTTTTTCCCAGGGTTGGGGAATCGAGAACTCGAGGGCATAGGTTTAAGTTAAGAGGGGAGAGAATTAATGGGAACCTGAGGAGCAACGTTTTTACACAGAGGATGGTCCGTATGTGGAATGAGCTGCCGGAGGAAGTAGTTGAGGCAGAAACATTGACAACATTTAAAAGGCATTTAGATAGATACATGGATAGGAAAGGTTTAGAGGAATATGGGCCAAATGCAGGCAAATGGGGTTGGCTTAGATGAGCTTTTTGGTTGGCACGGACCAGTTTGGGCCGAAGGCCTGTCTCCGTGCCGTAGATTCTATGATCAGTAATCTATTCAGAGTGCGTTGTAATTTTGATCACTGGGTCATATGCTTGTACTAACTCCCCGTCACCATCACTGCTTGAACAGAGATTGTGGGATGAACGATCAGCCGAGTGATAGCAAAAGTTGCTGCCGTTTAACTATTTCCGGACTGCACCTCCTATAAGTAGCTCCCATCACCGATTTCAACCGGCCTACCACTGTCAAAGCTCAGCCTGATTCCTTGCTTAGTGGCATCGACAGACTACAGGGTTCAGTCAATCAGCAGCAGGGATATAGAAGGGAAATTAATGTCAGGAATTATTAATATTAGTTGCCCGCTTAGAGAATACATTAATATAAGTTGCTATTAAAGAAAAAGCACTTAGGGGCTAGTTTAGCACAGGGGGCTAAACAGCAGCTGGCTTGTAATGCAGAACAAGGCCAGCAGCGCGGGTTCAATTCCCGTAACCGGCCTCCCCGAACAGGCGCCGGAATGTGGCGACTAGGGGCTTTTCACAGTAACTTCAATTGAAGCCTACTTGTGACAATAAGCGATTATTACTTGTTATAGTACGATGGAATGGCTTGGGCAGCACGGCAGCATAGTGGTTAGCACAATTGCTTCACAGCTCCAGGTTCCCAGGTTCGATTCCCGGCTTGGGTCACTGTCTGTGTGAAGTTTGCATATTCTCCCCGTGTCTGCGTGGGTTTCCTCCGGGCGCTCCGGTTTCCTCCCACAGTCCAAAGATGTACAGGTTAGGTGGATTGGCTGTGATAAATTGCCCTTAGTGTTGGGTCGGGGTTGCTGGGTTACGGAGATAGGGTGGAGGTGCGGGCTTGGGTAGGGTGCTCTTCCCAAGAGCTGGTGCAGACTCAATGGGCCGAATGGCCTCCTTCTGCACTGTAGATTCTATGTCTATCTATGACTATATTTTAAGTATTTTTAGTCATATCTTAGAATGCCAGGTAATGTACTAAAATACTGCTTAGAAACAGTATTTTAGATTTCACCTTGTGCTGGTTTAGCACACTGGGCTGAATCGCTGGCTTTGAAAGCAGACCAAGGCAGGCCAGCAGCACGGTTTCCCGTACCAGCCTCCCCGAACAGGCGCCGGAATGTTGGGACTAGGGGCTTTTCACAGTAACTTCATTTGAAGCCTACTTGTGACAATAAGTGATTTTCATTTCATTTCATTTTCATTATGCTGATGAGATATTTTGGCCAAGGGCGAGAACTACGTACTTTCCCAAGGTTTGTTTAATATAAACACGGCCAGCCAGATACTGTTTTTCTTTCAAAAGCTGTTTATTTCAGACTCTAAAGATATGCTTTCTTTCTGTTTAACCTCAGAGTGCTTGGAATGGTCATTACCCATAGCAGCCTCAGAGAAGCCTTCACTTAAGGCCTATAGAAATCTTCAGTTAAGGCCTATAGAAATCTTCACTCAATGTTATGGGATGTCTGCAGTCAAAGACTGGATGTTGTGTATGTGACTTTTCAATAACTGTGGCAAAGGAAATGCGTGTGTCAGTTACCCCAGGAGCGACCAGAAACACAAACAAAGCACAGGGCCTTCCGAGGAGTGGTAAACAGTGTCGGACTACCGCTCCCCTCCACATTTCTGGCCTGGAAATCTGAACTGGGCCTTCTCCGGCTGGGCAGGTACCTCTTCTGTGAGTCCTTCCGCAGAGTGCAGGATCGTTTACAGAAGCCAAGTCGCACATCCTTCTTCAGGCGCCAGCTGCAGTTCTTTGGTAAGTCACTCACACGCCGAAAAGCTTCAAGACATTAAAATAGCTTCTCACCGTTTTTGTGAAGGGGAACGTGAGTGAGGTAGGTGGGTGGGGGGCCAGCTGGGTAGGGTGACAGGACTGCTGAGGCTGGGTCAGGTCGGGCAAGAGGAGCCCGGTGGTGGTGGGGGGGGGGGGGGGGGGGGTGTTGCGGTTCCGGGGGAGTTGGAGGGTCGGGGGGGTATGGGAGGCGTTGGGGAGTAGTCAGTGAGGAATCGGAGGATTGGAGTAAGTCAGATGGTTGGAGGAGGTTCAGAGGATGAGAGGGGGAGACGGTCGGGGGGGGGGTGTTTATGGGTCAAGGGGGAGTCGGAGAAACAGGGAAAATTGGAGAGGGGATCAGAGGGTCGGGGATGGTGGGGGGGAGAGTCAGAGGGGGAGTTGGGTGGTTGTGGGGGAGTTGGAGGGTTGCGGGGAGTCGGGGCAGGAGTTCGAGAAGGAGTCTCAGGGTCGGGGAGATGGAGCGTGAGGAGGGAATCAGAAGTGGGGGGCTGGAGGGTCACGAGGATGACTCAAAAGTTCAGGGGCAGTCGCAGGGTCGGGGAGTCCGAGGGTTAGGGGGAGTCACAGGGTCAGGGGGAGCCGGAGAGTCAGGGGGAGACGCAGGGTCAGGGGGAGTCACAGGGTCATGGGGAGTCGGAGGGTTGGGGGAGACGCAGGGTCAGGGGGAGTCGGAGGGTCGGGGGAGACGCAGGGTCAGGGGGAGCCGGAGGGTCAGGGGGAGTCGCAGGGTCAGGGGGAGACGCAGGGTCAGGGGGAGCCGGAGAGTCAGGGGGAGACGCAGGGTCAGGGGGAGTCGCAGGGTTAGGGGGAGTCACAGGGTCACGGGGAGTCAGAGGGTCAGGGAGAGACGCAGGGTCAGGGGGAGTCGGAGGGTCAGGGGGAGTCAGAGGGTCAGGGAGAGTCGGAGGGTCAGGGGGAGCCGGAGAGTCAGGGGGAGTCGGGGGGTCAGGGGGAGACGCAGGGTCAGGGGGAGACGCAGGGTCAGGGGGAGACGCAGGGTCAGGGGGAGACGCAGGGTCAGGGGGAGTCAGAGGGTCAGGGGGAGACGCAGGGTCAGGGGGAGTTGGAGGGTCAGGGGGAGTTGGAGAGTCAGGGGGAGACGCAGGGTCAGGGGGAGTCGGAGGGTCAGGGGGAGTCGCAGGGTCAGGGGGAGCCGGAGAGTCAGGGGGAGTCGGGGGGTCATGGGGAGTTGGGGGGTCATGGGGAGTCGGAGAGTCAGGGGGAGTTGGAGGGTCAGGGGGAGTCGCAGGGTCAGGGGGAGTTGGAGGGTCAGGGGGAGTCGCAGAGTCAGGGGGAGTTGGAGGGTCATGGGGAGACGCAGGGTCAGGGGGAGTTGGAGGGTCAGGGGGAGTCGGAGGGTCAGGGGGAGTCGGAGGGTCGGGGGAGTCGGAGGGTCAGGGGGAGTCACAGGGTCAGGGGGAGACGCAGGGTCAGGGGGAGTCGGAGGGTCAGGGGGAGTCGGAGGGTCGGGAGAGTCCGAGGATCGGGGGAGTCGGAGGGTCAGAGGAAGCCGCAGGGTCAGGGGGAGTTGGAGTGTCAGGGGAGTCGGAGGGTCAGGGGGAGTCGGAGGGTCATGGGGAGTCGGAGGGTCAGGGGGAGTCGGAGGGTCATGGGGAGTCGGAGGGTCGGGGAAGACGCAGGGTCAGGGGGAGTCGGAGGGTCAGGGGGAGTCGGAGGGTCGGGGGAGTTGGAGGGTCAGGGGGAGTCACTGGGTCATGGGGAGTAGGAGGGTCAGGGGGAGACGCAGGGGGAGTCGGAGTGTCAGGGGGAGTCCGAGGATCAGGGGGAGTCGGAGGGTCAGGGGGAGTCGCAGGGTCAGGGGGAGTTGGAGGGTCAGGGGGAGCCGGAGAGTCAGGGGGAGACGCAGGGTCAGGGGGAGTTGGAGGGTCAGGGGGAGTCAGAGGGTCAGGGGGAGTCAGAGGGTCAGGGGGAGTTGGAGGGTCAGGGGGAGTTGGAGGGTCAGGGGGAGCCGGAGAGTCGGGGGAGTCAGAGGGTCAGGGGGAGTCGCAGGGTCAGGGGGAGTCGGAGGGTCAGGGGGAGTCGGAGGGTCAGGGGGAGTCGGAGGGTCGGGGGAGTCGGAGGGTCAGGGGGAGTCGCAGGGTCAGGGGGAGTTGGAGGGTCAGGGGGAGTTGGAGGGTCAGGGGGAGTCGCAGGGTCAGGGGGAGTCGGAGGGTCAGGGGGAGTTGGAGGGTCAGGGGGAGTCGCAGGGTCAGGGGGAGTCGGAGGATCAGGGGGAGTCGCAGGGTCAGGGGGAGACGCAGGGTCAGGGGGAGTCGGAGGGTCGGGAGAGTCCGAGGATCGGGGGAGTCGGAGGGTCAGAGGAAGCCGCAGGGTCAGGGGGAGTTGGAGTGTCAGGGGGAGTCGGAGGGTCAGGGGGAGTCGGAGGGTCGGGGGAGTCGGAGGGTCAGGGGGAGTCGGAGGGTCGGGGGAGTCGGAGGGTCAGGGGGAGACGCAGGGTCAGGGGGAGACGCAGGGTCAGGGGGAGTTGGAGGGTCAGGGGGAGACACAGGGTCAGGGGGAGTTGGAGGGTCAGGGGGAGTTGGAGGATCAGGGGGAGTCAGAGGGTCAGGGAGAGACGCAGGGTCAGGGGGAGTCGGAGGGTCAGGGGGAGCCGGAGAGTCAGGGGGAGTCAGAGGGTCAGAGGAAGTCGGAGGGTCAGGGGGAGCCGGAGAGTCAGGGGGAGTCGGGGGGTCAGGGGGAGACGCAGGGTCAGGGGGAGTCGGAGGGTCAGGGGGAGCCGGAGAGTCAGGGGGAGTCAGAGGGTCAGGGGGAGACGCAGGGTCAGGGGGAGTTGGAGGGTCAGGGGGAGACGCAGGGTCAGGGGGAGCCGGAGAGTCAGGGGGAGTCGGGGGGTCATGGGGAGTTGGGGGGTCATGGGGAGTCGGAGGGTCATGGGGAGTCGCAGGGTCAGGGGGAGTCGGAGAGTCAGGGGGAGTTGGAGGGTCAGGGGGAGTCGCAGGGTCAGGGGGAGTTGGAGGGTCAGGGGGAGTTGGAGGGTCAGGGGGAGTTGGAGGGTCAGGGGGAGTCGCAGGGTCAGGGGGAGTTGGAGAGTCAGGGGGAGTCGGGGGGTCAGGGGGAGTCGGAGGGTCGGGGGAGTCCGAGGATCGGGGGAGTCGGAGGGTCAGGGGGAGTCAGAGGGTCAGGGGGAGACGCAGGGTCAGGGGGAGTTGGAGTGTCAGGGGGAGTCGGAGGGTCGGGGGAGTCCGAGGATCGGGGGAGTCGGAGGGTCAGGGGGAGTCGCAGGGTCAGGGGGAGTCGGAGGGTCAGGGGGAGTCGGAGGGTCGGGAGAGTCCGAGGATCGGGGGAGTCGGAGGGTCAGAGGAAGCCGCAGGGTCAAGGGGAGTTGGAGTGTCAGGGGGAGTCGGAGGGTCAGGGGGAGTCGGAGGGTCATGGGGAGTCGGAGGGTCAGGGGAGTCGGAGGGTCATGGGGAGTCGGAGGGTCGGGGAAGACGCAGGGTCAGGGGGAGACGCAGGGTCAGGGGGAGTCGGAGGGTCAGGGGGAGTCGGAGGGTCGGGGGAGTTGGAGGGTCAGGGGGAGTCACTGGGTCATGGGGAGTAGGAGGGTCAGGGGGAGACGCAGGGGGAGTCGGAGTGTCAGGGGGAGTCCGAGGATCAGGGGGAGTCGGAGGGTCAGGGGGAGTCGCAGGGTCAGGGGGAGTTGGAGGGTCAGGGGGAGCCGGAGAGTCAGGGGGAGACGCAGGGTCAGGGGGAGTTGGAGGGTCAGGGGGAGACGCAGGGTCAGGGGGAGTCGCAGGGTCAGGGGGAGTTGGAGGGTCAGGGGAGCCGGAGAGTCAGGGGGAGACGCAGGGTCAGGGGGAGTTGGAGGGTCAGGGGGAGACACAGGGTCAGGGGGAGTTGGAGGGTCAGGAGGAGTTGGAGGGTCAGGGGGAGTTGGAGGATCAGGGGGAGTCAGAGGGTCAGGGGGAGTCAGAGGGTCAGGGGGAGTCGGAGGGTCAGGGGGAGACGCAGGGTCAGGGGGAGTCGGAGGGTCAGGGGGAGCCGGAGAGTCAGGGGGAGTCAGAGGGTCAGAGGAAGTCGGAGGGTCAGGGGGAGCCGGAGAGTCAGGGGGAGTCGGAGAGTCAGGGGGAGTCAGGGGGTCAGGGGGAGACGCAGGGTCAGGGGGAGTCGGAGGGTCAGGGGGAGCCGGAGAGTCGGGGGAGTCAGAGGGTCAGGGGGAGTCGCAGGGTCAGGGGGAGTCGGAGGGTCAGGGGGAGACGCAGGGTCAGGGGGAGTCGGAGGGTCAGGGGGAGTCGGAGGGTCGGGGGAGACGCAGGGTCAGGGGGAGTTGGAGGGTCAGGGGGAGTCGCAGGGTCAGGGGGAGTTGGAGGGTCAGGGGAGAGACGCAGAGTCAGGGGGAGTCGGAGGGTCGGGGGGAGCCGGAGAGTCGGGGGAGTCAGAGGGTCAGGGGGAGTCGCAGGGTCAGGGGGAGTCAGAGGGTCAGGGAGAGACGCAGAGTCAGGGGGAGTCGGAGGGTCGGGGGGAGCCGGAGAGTCGGGGGAGTCAGAGGGTCAGGGGGAGACGCAGGGTCAGGGGGAGACGCAGGGGGAGTCGGAGGGTCAGGGGGAGTCGCAGGGTCAGGGGGAGTCGGAGGGTCAGGGGGAGTCGCAGGGTCAGGGGGAGACGCAGGGTCAGGGGGAGTCGGAGGGTCAGGGGGAGTCGGAGGGTCGGGGGAGACGCAGGGTCAGGGGGAGACGCAGGGTCAGGGGGAGACGCAGGGTCAGGGGGAGTCGCAGGGTCAGGGGGACTCGGAGGGTCAGGGGGAGTCGCAGGGTCAGGGGGAGTCAGAGAGTCAGGGGGAGTCGGAGGGTCGGGAGAGTCCGAGGATCGGGGGAGTCGGAGGGTCAGAGGAAGCCGCAGGGTCGGGGGAGTCGGAGGGTCAGGGGGAGTCGGAGGGTCGGGGGAGTCGGAGGGTCAGGGGGAGTCGGAGGGTCGGGGGAGTCGGAGGGTCAGGGGGAGTCGGAGGGTCGGGGGAGTCGGAGGGTCAGGGGGAGTCACTGGGTCATGGGGAGTAGGAGGGTCAGGGGGAGACGCAGGGGGAGTCGGAGTGTCAGGGGGAGTCCGAGGATCAGGGGGAGTCGGAGGGTCAGGGGGAGACGCAGGGTCAGGGGGAGACGCAGGGTCAGGGGGAGTTGGAGGGTCAGGGGGAGACACAGGGTCAGGGGGAGTTGGAGGGTCAGGGGGAGTTGGAGGATCAGAGGAAGTCGGAGGGTCAGGGGGAGCCGGAGAGTCAGGGGGAGTCGGGGGGTCAGGGGGAGACGCAGGGTCAGGGGGAGTTGGAGAGTCAGGGGGAGACGCAGGGTCAGGGGGAGTCGGAGGGTCAGGGGGAGTCGCAGGGTCAGGGGGAGCAGGAGAGTCAGGGGGAGTCGGGGGGTCATGGGGAGTCGCAGGGTCAGGGGGAGACGCAGGGTCAGGGGGAGTCGGAGGGTCAGGGGGAGCCGGAGAGTCAGGGGGAGTCAGAGGGTCAGGGGGAGACGCAGGGTCAGGGGGAGTTGGAGGGTCAGGGGGAGTTGGAGAGTCAGGGGGAGACGCAGGGTCAGGGGGAGTCAGAGGGTCAGGGGGAGACGCAGAGTCAGGGGGAGTTGGAGGGTCAGGGGGAGTTGGAGAGTCAGGGGGAGACGCAGGGTCAGGGGGAGTCGCAGGGTCAGGGGGAGTCGGAGGGTCAGGGGGAGTCACAGAGTCAGGGGGAGTCGGAGGGTCAGGGGGAGTCGCAGGGTCAGGGGGAGTCGGAGGGTCAGGGGGAGTCGGGGGGTCATGGGAGTTGGGGGGTCAGGGGGAGTCGCAGGGTCAGGGGGAGACGCAGGGTCAGGGGGAGTCGGAGGGTCAGGGGGAGTCACAGAGTCAGGGGGAGTCGGAGGGTCAGGGGGAGTCACAGAGTCAGGGGAGTCGGAGGGTCAGGGGGAGATGCAGGGGCAGGGGGAGTCGGCGAGTCAGGGGGAGTTCGAGGGTCAGGTTGAATCGCAGGGTCAGGGGGAGTCACAGAGTCAGGGGGAGTCGGAGGGTCAGGGGGAGTCAGAGGGTCAGGGGGAGACGCAGGGTCAGGGGGAGACGCAGGGGCAGGGGGAGTCGGCGGATCAGGGGGAGATGACGGGTCAGGGGGAGTTGGAGGGTCGGGGGAGACGCAGGGTCAGGGGGAGACGCAGGGTCAGGGGGAGTTGGAGGGTCAGGGGGAGACACAGGGTCAGGGGGAGTTGGAGGGTCAGGGGGAGTTGGAGGGTCAGGGGGAGTTGGAGGGTCAGGGGGAGTTGGAGGATCAGGGGGAGTCAGAGGGTCAGGGAGAGACGCAGGGTCAGGGGGAGTCGGAGGGTCAGGGGGAGTCGCAGGGTCAGGGGGAGACGCAGGGTCAGGGGGAGTCGGAGGGTCGGGAGAGTCCGAGGATCGGGGGAGTCGGAGGGTCAGAGGAAGCCGCAGGGTCAGGGGGAGTTGGAGTGTCAGGGGGAGTCGGAGGGTCGGGGGGAGTCGGAGGGTCATGGGGAGTCACTGGGTCATGGGGAGTAGGAGGGTCAGGGGGAGACGCAGGGTCAGGGGGAGCCGGAGAGTCAGGGGGAGACGCAGGGTCAGGGGGAGTTGGAGGGTCAGGGGGAGTTGGAGGGTCAGGGGGAGTTGGAGGGTCAGGGGGAGTTGGAGGATCAGGGGGAGACACAGGGTCAGGGGGAGTTGGAGGGTCAGGGGGAGTTGGAGGGTCAGGGGGAGTTGGAGGGTCAGGGGGAGTTGGAGGATCAGGGGGAGTCAGAGGGTCAGGGAGAGACGCAGGGTCAGGGGGAGTTGGAGGGTCAGGGGGAGTCAGAGGGTCAGGGGGAGTCGGAGGGTCAGGGAGAGACGCAGGGTCAGGGGGAGTCAGAGGGTCAGGGGGAGTCGGAGGGTCAGGGAGAGACGCAGGGTCAGGGGGAGTTGGAGGATCAGGGGGAGTCAGAGGGTCAGGGAGAGACGCAGGGTCAGGGGGAGTCGGAGGGTCAGGGGGAGCCGGAGAGTCAGGGGGAGTCAGAGGGTCAGGGGGAGTCGGAGAGTCAGGGGGAGTCAGGGGGTCAGGGGGAGACGCAGGGTCAGGGGGAGTCGGAGGGTCAGAGGAAGCCGCAGGGTCAGGGGGAGTCGCAGGGTCAGGGGGAGACGCAGGGTCAGGGGGAGTCGGAGGGGTCGGGGGAGACGCAGGGTCAGGGGGAGTCGGAGGGTCGGGGGAGACGCAGGGTCAGGGGGAGTTGGAGGGTCGGGGGAGACGCAGGGTCAGGGGGAGTCGGAGGGTCGGGGGAGACGCAGGGTCAGGGGGAGTCGGAGGGTCAGGGGGAGTCGCAGGGTCAGGGGGAGCCGGAGAGTCAGGGGGAGTCAGAGGGTCAGGGGGAGACGCAGGGTCAGGGGGAGTTGGAGGGTCAGGGGGAGTCGGAGAGTCAGGGGGAGACGCAGGGTCAGGGGGAGTCGGAGGGTCAGGGGGAGTCGGGGGGTCATGGGGAGTCGCAGGGTCAGGGGGAGACGCAGGGTCAGGGGAGTTGGAGGGTCAGGGGGAGTCGGAGGGTCAGGGGGAGTCAGAGGGTCAGGGGGAGTCAGAGGGTCAGGGGGAGTCGGAGGGTCAGGGGGAGTTGGAGGGTCAGGGGGAGTTGGAGAGTCAGGGGGAGTCAGAGGGTCGGGGGAGACGCAGGGTCAGGGGGAGTCGGAGGGTCAGGGGGAGTCGCAGGGTCAGGGGGAGTCACAGGGTCAGGGGGAGACGCAGGGGCAGGGGGAGACGCAGGGGCAGGGGGAGTCGGCGGATCAGGGGGAGATGACGGGTCAGGGGGTGTCGCAAGGTCAGGGGGAGTCGGAGGGTCAGGGGGAGATGCAGGGTCGGGGGAGCCGGAGGGTCAGGGTGGGTTGCAGGGTCAGGGGGAATCGGAGGGTCAGGGGGAGTCGGAGTGTCAGGGGAGTCGGAGGGTCATGGGGAGTCGGAGGGTCACGAGGAGATGCAGGGTCAGGGGAAGATGCAGGGTCAGGGGGAGTCAGAGGGTCAGGGGGAGTTGTAGGGTTGGGGGACACAGGGTCAGGTGGAGTCAGAGGGTCGGGGGAGTCGGAGGGTCAGGGGGAGTCGGAGGGTCAGAGGGAGTCGCTGGGTCAGGGGGAGTCGGAGGGTCAGGGGGAGTCGGAGGGTCAGAGGGAGTCGCTGGGTCAGGGGGAGACGCAGGGTCAGGGGGAGACGCAGGGTCAGGGGGAGACGCAGGGTCAGGGGGAGACGCAGGGTCAGGGGGAGCCACAGGGTCAGGGGGAGTTGCAGGGGTCAGGGGGTGTCGCAAGGTCAGGGATAGACGCAGGGTCAGGGGGAGGCGCAGGGTCAGGGGGAGTCGCAGGGGTCAGGGGGGGTCGCAGGGTCAGGGGGAGTAGCAGGGTCAGGGGGAGACGCAGGGTCAGGGGGAGACGCAGGGGCAGGGGGAGTCGGCGGATCAGGGGGAGATGACGGGTCAGGGGGAGTTGGAGGGTCGGGGGAGACGCAGGGTCAGGGGGAGACGCAGGGTCAGGGGGAGTTGGAGGGTCAGGGGGAGACACAGGGTCAGGGGGAGTTGGAGGGTCAGGGGAGTTGGAGGGTCAGGGGGAGTTGGAGGGTCAGGGGGAGTTGGAGGATCAGGGGGAGTCAGAGGGTCAGGGAGAGACGCAGGGTCAGGGGGAGTCGGAGGGTCAGGGGGAGTCGCAGGGTCAGGGGGAGACGCAGGGTCAGGGGGAGTCGGAGGGTCGGGAGAGTCCGAGGATCGGGGGAGTCGGAGGGTCAGAGGAAGCCGCAGGGTCAGGGGGAGTTGGAGGGTCAGGGGGAGTCGGAGGGTCGGGGGGAGTCGGAGGGTCATGGGGAGTCACTGGGTCATGGGGAGTAGGAGGGTCAGGGGGAGACGCAGGGTCAGGGGGAGCCGGAGAGTCAGGGGGAGACGCAGGGTCAGGGGGAGTTGGAGGGTCAGGGGGAGTTGGAGGGTCAGGGGGAGTTGGAGGGTCAGGGGGAGTTGGAGGATCAGGGGGAGACACAGGGTCAGGGGGAGTTGGAGGGTCAGGGGGAGTTGGAGGGTCAGGGGGAGTTGGAGGGTCAGGGGGAGTTGGAGGATCAGGGGGAGTCAGAGGGTCAGGGAGAGACGCAGGGTCAGGGGGAGTTGGAGGGTCAGGGGGAGTCAGAGGGTCAGGGGGAGTCGGAGGGTCAGGGAGAGACGCAGGGTCAGGGGGAGTCAGAGGGTCAGGGGGAGTCGGAGGGTCAGGGAGAGACGCAGGGTCAGGGGGAGTTGGAGGGTCAGGGGGAGTCAGAGGGTCAGGGAGAGACGCAGGGTCAGGGGGAGTCGGAGGGTCAGGGGGAGCCGGAGAGTCAGGGGGAGTCAGAGGGTCAGGGGGAGTCGGAGAGTCAGGGGGAGTCAGGGGGTCAGGGGGAGACGCAGGGTCAGGGGGAGTCGGAGGGTCAGAGGAAGCCGCAGGGTCAGGGGGAGTCGCAGGGTCAGGGGGAGACGCAGGGTCAGGGGGAGTCGGAGGGTCGGGGGAGACGCAGGGTCAGGGGGAGTTGGAGGGTCGGGGGAGACGCAGGGTCAGGGGGAGTTGGAGGGTCGGGGGAGACGCAGGGTCAGGGGGAGTCGGAGGGTCGGGGGAGACGCAGGGTCAGGGGGAGTCGGAGGGTCAGGGGGAGTCGCAGGGTCAGGGGGAGCCGGAGAGTCAGGGGGAGTCAGAGGGTCAGGGGGAGACGCAGGGTCAGGGGGAGTTGGAGGGTCAGGGGGAGTTGGAGAGTCAGGGGGAGACGCAGGGTCAGGGGGAGTCGGAGGGTCAGGGGGAGTCGGGGGGTCATGGGGAGTCGCAGGGTCAGGGGGAGACGCAGGGTCAGGGGAGTTGGAGGGTCAGGGGGAGTCGGAGGGTCAGGGGGAGTCAGAGGGTCAGGGGGAGTCAGAGGGTCAGGGGGAGTCGCAGGGTCAGGGGGAGTTGGAGGGTCAGGGGGAGTTGGAGAGTCAGGGGGAGTCAGAGGGTCGGGGGAGACGCAGGGTCAGGGGGAGTCGGAGGGTCAGGGGGAGTCGCAGGGTCAGGGGGAGTCAGAGGGTCAGGGGGAGACGCAGGGGCAGGGGGAGACGCAGGGGCAGGGGGAGTCGGCGGATCAGGGGGAGATGACGGGTCAGGGGGTGTCGCAAGGTCAGGGGGAGTCGGAGGGTCAGGGGGAGATGCAGGGTCGGGGGAGCCGGAGGGTCAGGGTGGGTTGCAGGGTCAGGGGGAATCGGAGGGTCAGGGGGAGTCGGAGTGTCAGGGGAGTCGGAGGGTCATGGGGAGTCGGAGGGTCACGAGGAGATGCAGGGTCAGGGGAAGATGCAGGGTCAGGGGGAGTCAGAGGGTCAGGGGGAGTTGTAGGGTTGGGGGACACAGGGTCAGGTGGAGTCAGAGGGTCGGGGGAGTCGGAGGGTCAGGGGGAGTCGGAGGGTCAGAGGGAGTCGCTGGGTCAGGGGGAGTCGGAGGGTCAGGGGGAGTCGGAGGGTCAGAGGGAGTCGCTGGGTCAGGGGGAGACGCAGGGTCAGGGGGAGACGCAGGGTCAGGGGGAGACGCAGGGTCAGGGGGAGACGCAGGGTCAGGGGGAGCCACAGGGTCAGGGGGAGTTGCAGGGGTCAGGGGGTGTCGCAAGGTCAGGGATAGACGCAGGGTCAGGGGGAGGCGCAGGGTCAGGGGGAGTCGCAGGGGTCAGGGGGGGTCGCAGGGTCAGGGGGAGTAGCAGGGTCAGGGGGAGACGCTATGTCAGGGGGAGTCGGGGAAGATGGGGGCGCAGTCAGAGGGTCAGGGGGGACGCAGGGTCGGGGGAGTTGCAGGGTCAGGGGGAGACGCAGGTTCAGGGGGAGACGCAGGGTCAGGGGGAGACCCTATGTCAGGGGGAGTCGCAGGGTCAGGGGGAGTCGCTATGTCAGGGGGAGTCGGGAAAGATGGGGGCGCAGTCAGAGGGTCAGCGGGAATCAGGAAGGTCAGTTGAATAGTTACCCAGGTGTAAGATGTTTTGTTTCAGTCTAACCTTCCCTGGGTAACTACCCGAGTCAGCGAGTCAGAATGCTCTGGAATCTCTGACTAACTCAGAGGTGCAGAATTTCTCAATGGATTCAGGATTCAGGGGAATTGAAACTCGGCAGGCAGTTCACGCAGAATCCTTATGTTGGGACCTCCGAGATGTCCGGGGGGGGCATCTTCTGGGGCTCTCCTGGACGCTGACCACCTGGAGACCGCAAGGTCTCTGGAGAACAAGCTGTATGATGGATTTTTGAAACATGGAACGGAATCATTTCAACAAAATAAATAAATAAATAAATCATCTTTTATTGTCACAAGTAGGCTGACATTAACAGTGCAATGAAGTTACTGTGAAAAGCCCCTCGTCGCCACATTCCGGCGCCTGTTCGGGGAGGCCGGTACGGGAATTGAACCGTGTTGCTGGCCTTGTTCTGCTTTTCAAGACAGATGTTTAGACCACTGAGCTAAAGCAACCCCAGGAATCCCGTGTGGTGAATGTGATTCACACTATATATAGTTGCCAATATCACTCCATGTATATATGTTCGTTATCTACCCATTGTAAGTGCAGTTGCACTATCCGACCACCAGAGGGAGTCGCTCTGGGAGTACGCTAGAGTTTGTACTGGGCTGCTCCCTTGGCTCCGCCCAGGACTCCTCCCCCTGGGACCGATGTATAAAGATCAGTGCCTTAGAGCCAGCCTGCCAGTTCACCTGAAGTTCAACGACGAATAGGCGGGCTCTATTGTAAGTGTATTAAAGCCTCTGTTCAGATCCAACTACACGTGTTCGCTGAATTGATGGTTCCATCATCCCATGCAGTTGAAAGATTGGGGGGGGGGGGGGCAATCAGTAAATGAGGAATGGTCCCATCAGAAATCACTGGAGGCAGGAAAGGTCCCAGAGGACTGGAAAGTGGCTAATGTAACACCACTGTTTACGAAGGGAGGGAGGCAGAACACGGGAATTTATAGGCCGGTTAGCCTGACTTCGGTCATTGGTACGATTTTAGAGCCTGTTATTAAAGATGAGATCACGGATTACTTGAAAGTGGATGGTAAAATAGGACTGAATCAGCACGGCTTTGTCAAAGGGAGGTCGTGAGTGACAAATCTGTTAGAGTTCTTTGAGGAGGTAACAAGTTAGACAAGGGAGAACCAGTGGACGTGATGTATTTAGATTTCCAGAAGGCCTATGACAAGGTGCCGCATTGGAGACTGTTGAATACGTTAAGAGCTCATGGTGTTAAGGGTAGATCCTGGCATGGATCGAGGATTGGCTGACTGGAAGAAGGCAGAGAGCGGGGATAAAGGGGTATTTTTCAGGATGACAGCCGGTGACTAGTGGTGTGCCTCAGGGGTCTGTGCTGGGACCACAACTTTTTACAATATACATTAATGATGGAAGAAGGTATTGAAGGCACTGTTGCTAAATTTTCAGATGATACAAAGATCTGTAGAGGGACAGGTAATATTGAGGAAGCAGGGGGGCTGCAGAAGGACTTGGGCAAGCTAGGAGAGTAGGCAATGAAGTGGCAAATAGATAGATAGATAGAGAAATACAGCACAGAACAGGCCCTTCGGTCCACAATGTTGTGCCGAACTTTTGTCCTAGGTTAATCATAGAATTTTGGACACTAAGGGCAATTTTTCATGGCCAATCCACCCAACCTGCACATCTTTGGAAATACAATGTGGAAAAGTGTGAGGTTATGCACTTTGGAAGGAAGAATCTAGGCATAGACTATTTTCTAATGGGAAAATGCTTCGGAAAGCAGAAGTACAAAGGGACTTGGGAGTCCCTGTTCACAATTCTCTTAAGGTTAATGTGCAGGTTCAGTCGGCAGTTAAGAAGGCAAATTCAATGTTAGCACTCATGTCAGGAGGGCTAGAATACAAGACCAGGGATGTACATCTGAGGCTGTATAAGGCTCTGGTCAGATCCCAGTTGGAGTATTGTGAGCAGTTTTGGGCCCAGTATCTAAGGAAGGATGTGCTGGCCTTGGAAAGGGTCCAGAGGAGGTTCACCGGAATGATCCCTGGAATGAAGAACCTGTTGTATGAGGAACATTTGAGGACTCTGATGAGAGGGGATCTTATTGAAACTTACAGGATACTGCGAGGCCTGGATAGAGTGGACGTGGAGAGGATGTTTCCACTTGTAGGAAAAACTGGAACCAGAGGGCACCATCTCAGATTAAAGGGACGATCCTTTAAAACTGAGATGAGGAGGAATTTCTTCAGCCAGAGGGTGGTGAATCTGTGGAACTCTTTGCCGCAGAAGGCCGTGGAGGGCAAATCACTGAGTGTCTTTAAGACAGAGATAGATAGGCTCTTGATTAATAAGGGGATCAGGGGTTACGGGGAGAAGGCAGGAGAACGGGGATGAGAAAAATATCAGCCATGATTGAATGGCGGAGCAGACTTGATGGGCCGAGTGGCCTAATTCTGCTCCTATGTCTTATGGTCTTATGGTCACGGACACAGGCAGGAGGGAAGCAGTCACCTTTCCCCATGGGACCTGATTCACGGCAGTAAACACGAGCTGCTGGATGTGCTGGGCTCTTCGTGAACAAGTTGCCCTGTTGCTCACTTCAAGGGAACTGGAGCTGGTTTCTGATGCAGTGTATTTGATTCTGACATTTCATTGATTAAAGACGCAGCGTACTTGGTTTAAGGACATGCAACAAAAAATAATCTATACTGAGAGGAATAAATTTTGCGAGAATTCAGACAGGTGTGCTGTAAATATTGTGGTGCTTGGATTGTTGGGAGAGAGGCGGGAGCTTTTCCCCGTGCTGCCTGTGTGCTCCACAGTCACTCAGTAGCACCCTTCGCTGCGTCTGCACATTGCCAGTCAGCCGTGTTGAGACCAGTAAAAAAAGGTCCACATTTTCTGTGCTTGCAACCTCTATTCTGGGCATCCATAGAATTGTAGGAGGCGATTTACCGGCCTGGTCGCGTTCGACTTGGCGACGGGACCAGGCCGTTGACACAGGAGACACTGCATGTGTGATCCTGGTTTTCATATTTAAATGATCCAGTGGCTCATTTGAATGTGCATCCGCGGGATTCTCCTGGTGCCCGAGACCTCGCCAGGGCGACGGGTTATAGAACATAGAACATTACAGCGCAGTACAGGCCCTTCGGCCCACGATGTTGCGCCGTCCTGTGAAACCCCTCTAAAGTCCCTCTACACTATTCCCTTATCGTCCATATGTCTATCCAATGACCATTTGAATGCGTTTAGTGTTGGCGAGTCCACTACTGTTGCAGGCAGGGCATTCCACGCCCTTACTACTCTCTGAGTAAAGAACCTACCTCTGACATCTGTCCTATATCTATCTCCCCTCAATTTAAAGCTATGTCCCCTCGTGCTGGACATCACCATCCGAGGAAAAAGGCTCTCAATGTTCACCCTATCTAATCCTCTGATCATCTTGTCTGCCTCAGTTAAGTCACCTCTTAACCTTCTTCTCTCTAACGAAAACAGCCTCAACTCCTTCAGCCTTTCCTCGTAAGATCTTCCCTCCATACCAGGCAACATCCTTGTAAACCTCCTCTGTACCTTTCCAAAGCTTCCAAATCCTTCCTATAATGTGGCAACCAGAACTGCACGTAATACTCCAAATGCGGCCGCACCAGAGTTTTGTATAACTGCAACATGACCTCATGGCACCAAAACTCAATCCCTCTACCAATAAAAGCTAACAAAAGCCTTCTTAACAACCCTCTCAACCTGGGTGGCAACTTTCAGGCATCTATGGACATGGACACCGAGATCTCTCTGCTCGTCCACACTACCAAGAATCTTACCATTAGCCCAGTACTCTGTCTTCCTATTATTCCTTCCAAAATGAATCACCTCACATTTTTCTGCATTAAACTCCATTTGCCACCTGTCAGCCCAGCTCTGCAGCTTATCTATGTCCCTCTGTAACTTGTAACATCCTTCTGCACTGTACACAACTCCACCGACTTTAGTGTCATCTGCAAATTTACTAACCCATCCTTCTACGCCCTCCTCCAGGTCATTTATAAAAATGACAAACAGCAGCGGCCCCAAAACAGATCCTTGTGGTACACCACTAGTAACTGGACACCAGTCTGAACATTTCCCATCAATCACCACCCTTTGTCTTCTATCAGCTAGCCAATTACTGATCCAAACTGCTAAATCACTGATCAATAAGCGGGTGCAATTTGAGGCGGAGGGCATAGCCGCAGACAGGGAGGGCAGATACCTGATGGTAAGGGGCAGACTGGAGGGGAGAAGAGTGGTGCTGGTGAATATATATGCCCCGAACTGGGGCGACGTGGACTTTATTAAAAGAGTGCTGGGGAAGATCCCAGACCTGGACTCACGTAGGCTAATAATGGGGGGGGGGGCACTTTAACACGGTCCTTGATCCGGGGCGGGACTGGTTATGTCCCAGAACGGGTAGACTCCCAGCAATGGCAAGGGAGCTGAAAGGGTTATGGAGCAAATGGGGGCAGTGGACCCCTGGAGAGCCAGACAGCCAACAGGAAGGGGCTACTCGTTTTACTCGCATGTCCATAAAGTATATTCTAGGATAGACTTCTTTGTCCTAAGCAGGGACTGTGTAAGGGAGGTAAAGAATACGGAATATTCGGCAATCACTATCTCGGACCATGCCCCGCACTGGGTAGACCTGCAGGTCGGAGGGGCGAATCACCAACGCCCACAATGGAGGCTAGACGTGGGACTGTTGTCGGAGGAGGGGATATGTGAGAGGCTTCGGAGGTGTATGCAAAACTACTTGCAGGTGAACGATACGGGGGAGGTCTCAGCGGCGACCCTGTGGGAGGCGCTGAAGGCAGTAGTGCGGGGAGAGCTGATCTCAATTGGGGCCCACAGGGCCAAGGCGGACAGAGCAGAAATGGACAGATTGGTTAGGAAAATGTATCGGATAGACGAGGAACTCGCGGAGTCCCCAGGGGAGGACCACTCAGGGAGAGGCAGAGACTACAGCCGGAACTGGGGGCGTTATCCACGAGTAGGGCCGTGGAACAGCTTTGGAAGGCGAGGGGTGTGGTGTACGAGCATGGGGAAAAGGCCAGCAGATTTTTAGCGCAGCAACTCAAGAAGAGGGAGGCGGCCAGTGAAATAAGTAGAGTGATTGGTGGGGAGGGGAGGGGAGTGGAGTGGAGGACCCGGCAGGATTGAATAAGGTATTCCGGGACTTCTATAGCAAGCTGTACACTTCGGAGCCCCCGGAAGAGCCGGAGGAGATGAAAAGGTTTCTGGACGGGTGATGAGCCATCAATTGCACCTGAGACGAGTTGCTGTACAAAAGTTAGGCTTTGATAAGCTAGAACTTAGCCCTGCGGTCGACTACAATAAATGGACGACCGCCGGGCGTTCTGACTATTTATACCTCGGTATGGAGGCGTGGTTAACTCAGCCTCTCAACCAATCGGAGAGCCGTCACATGACTGGTCTCAATCAATCGGTCGAGAGGCACATGACCGACCAGGGCCAATGGTAAGCTGGTGTTCTGCACCAATGTCAGACAGCTATGCAAATAATACCACCACAACGGGCTAACATTCCCAACAGTAGGTGGGGGGGCGAGTGGATGGGCTGGGGGCCCCGATTAGAGTGGAGGAGGTATTGGGGGGCCTGAAGGCCATGCAGTCGGGGAAATGAAATGAAAATCGCTTATTGTCACGAGTAGGCTTCAATGAAGTTACTGTGAAAAGCCCCTAGTCGCCACATTCCGGCACCTGTCCGGGGAGGCTGGTACGGGAATGCCCCAGGACCGGATGGATACCCAGTAGAGTTTTACAAGAAGTTCTCTGAGTTAGTGGGACCGGTCTTGGCGAGGGTTTTTAATGAGGCAAGGGACTGAGGGACCCTGCCGCCGCCGATGTCGCAGGCCACCATATCACTGATATTGAAGCGGGATAAGGACCCGGAAGCGTGCGGGTCATACAGGCCAATCTCCCTGATCAATGTAGATGCCAAGCTCCTGGCAAAGGTCCTGCCGATTAGAATTGAGGACTGCGTACCGGAGGTGATTGGAGATGACCAAACTGGGTTCGTGAAAGGCAGGCAGCTGTCGGCCAACTTGAGAAGATTACTCAATGTGATCATGATGCCCCCGACGGGCAAGGAGGTGGAGGTAGTGGTGGCGATGGATGCCGAGAAGGCCTTTGACCGGGTGGAGTGGGGCTATCTATGGGAGGTGCTCGGACGGTTGGGGTTCGGGGAGGGTCTGGTGAATTGGATCAGACTATTGTATCAGGCCCCAAAGGCCAGCGTCAGGACAAACAGAGAAGTGTCCGAGTATTTTAGACTATACCGCAGGACCAGACAGGGCTGCCCACTCTCCCCGCTGCTGTTTGCGCTGGCCGTAGAGCCGCTGGCGATTGCGCTGAGAGCCGCAGAGGGTTGGAAGGGGATGGTTAGGGGCAGGGTGGAACACGGGGTCTCCCTCTATGCGGACGACCTGCTCCTGTACGTGTCGGACCCACAGGCCGGGATGGAAAGTATACTGGAAACACTGAGGAAGTTCGGCCAGTTTTCAGGGTACAAATTAAATATGGCCAAGAGTGAGATGTTTGTGGTGCAGGCAAGGGGCCAGGAGAACAGACTTGAGAGGGCTACCATTTAGACTGGTTGGGGAAAGTTTCCAGTACTTGGCGATTCAGGTGGCACGAGACTGGGGCAGGCTGCACAAGTTAAATTTGACCAGGGTGGTGGAACAAATGAAGAGGGAGTTTCGGAGATGGGATGCACTCCCGCTGTCACTGGCGGGGAGGGTGCAGACTGTAAAGATGACAATCCTCCCTAGATTCCTGTTCATTTTTCAGTCTCTCCCGATCTTTATCCCACAGTCCTTTTTCAGAAGGACTGGCAAAATCATCATGAGCTTTGTCTGGACGGGAAAATCCCCACGGGTGAAGAAGGCGATGCTTGAGAGGAGCCGCAGCGAGGGAGGGCTGGCATTGCCGAGTCTGATCAACTATTACTGGGTGGCCAACATCGCTATGATAAGGAAGTGGATGGTGGGTACGGGGTCTATCTGAGAGCGGGTGGAGGCGGCTTCGTGCAGGAGCACCAGTTTGGCAGCCCTGGTCATGGCTACCCCACCGCTGTCGCCGGCCAGGTACTCCACCAGCCTTGTAGTGGGGATGGCCCTGCGGATATGGGGCCAGTGGAGGAGGCATTTAGGGGAGGTGGGTGTGTCTGTTTGGGCTCCAATATGTGATAACCATCGATTTGCCTCCGGGAGTATGGAGGGGGGGTTTCGAGCATGGCGGCGGGCGGGGGTGGGGAGGGTGGGCGATATGTTCCTGGAAGGGAGCTTTGCGAGTCTGAGGAGCTTGGAGGAGAAATTTGGTCTGGTCAGGTGCCTACAGTTGCGGGACTTTGTCCGTAGACAGGTCCCATCCTTCCCACGCCTCCCGCCAATGGGGATCCAAGACAGAATAGTCTCTAGAGGGGAAGGAGGGGAGGGTAGAGTCTCGGATATTTACAAGGTGCTCATGAAGGGGGAAGAGTCCCAGACGCAAGAACGGAAACTCAAATGGGAGGAGGAGCTAGGCGGGGAAATGGAGGATGAGCTGTGGGCAGAAGCCCTGAGTAGGGTAAACTCGACCGCAACATGTGCCAGGCTCGGCCTGATTCAGTTTAAGGTCATTCACCGGGCCCACATGATGGTGGCTCGGATGAGCAAATTCTTTGGGGTAGAGGACAAATGCGCTAGGTGCGCGGGAGGACCAGCGAACCACGTACACATGTTTTGGGCATGTCCGATGCTTAGGGGGTACTGCGAGGGATTTGCGGGGATCATGTCCCGGGCGCTAAAAACAAGGGTGGCGATGGGTCCAGGGGTGGCTATTTTGGGGGTTCCGGAGGACCTGGGAGTCCAGGGCGAGAAAGAGGCCGATGTTCTGGCCTTTACTTCCCTGATAGCCCGGTGACGAATACTGCTGGCATGGAGGGACTCAAAACCCCCGAAGACTGGGCTATGGCTTTCGGACATGTTGAGTTTTCTGGGTATGGAAAAAATTACGTTCGCCTTAAGGGGATCTGTACAGGAGTTCGCCCGAAGGTGGCAACCATTCATCGACTTCTTTGCGGGAGAGTGAGCGTCAGCGGGGGGGTGGGTGGGGGTGTCCATTCCCTGCAGTTTCCCTCCCCATCCGATGCATCCTAAGTCTTGCCTCGTCGCATCATAATTGCCTTCCCCCCAGCTATAATTCTTGCCTTGTCGTATATACCTATCCCTTTCCATCACTAAAGTAAACGTAATCGAATTGTGGTCACTATCGGAGGCCTATAGAAAACCCCTAACAGGGTGACCTCTCCTTTCCTGTTTCTTAACTCAGCCCATACTACCTCAGTATTCGAGTCCTCATCAAACGTCCTTTCTGCCAACGTAATACTGTCCTTGACTAACAATGCCACCCCTTCCCCCCTCTTACCACCTTCCCTGTGCTTACTGAAATATCTAAACCCCGGCACCTGCAACAACCATTCCTCGCCCTGCTCTATCCATGTCTCCGTAATGGCTACAACATCGAAGTCCCAGGTACTAACCCATGCCGCAAGCTCACCCACCTTATTCCGGATGCTCCTGGCGTTGAAGTAGACGCACATTAAGCCACCTTCTTTCCTGCTGGTACACTCCTGCAACTTTGAAACCTTACTCATGACCTCACTACTCTCAGCTTCTTGTGTACTGGAGCTACAATTAAGGTTCCCAATCCCCTGCTGAACAAGTTTAAACCCTCCCGAAGAGCATTAGCAAACTTCCCCCCAGGATATTAGTACCCCTCTGGTCCAGGTGTAGACCATCCCGTTTGTAGAGGTCCCACCTACCCCAGAATGAGCCTCAATTGTCCAGGAATCTGAAACCCTCCCTCCTGCACCATCCCTGCAGCCACGTGTTCAACTGCTCTCCCTCCCTATTCCTCGCCTCGCTAGCACGTGGCACGGGTAACAACCCAGAGATAATAACTCTGTTTGTCCTGGATCTAAGTTTTCACCCTAGCTCCCTGAATTCCTGCCTTACATCCCTATCCCTTTTCCTACCTATGCCGTTGGTACCTATGTGGAGCACGACTTGGGGCTGCTCCCCCTCCTCCTTAAGGATCCCGAAAACGGGGTGGTACCGGTTTCCACAAACGTGGACCAGTCATAATGGCACCGGGCGGAGGGGGTTGGTCTCCTAGACCATCAGAGACCCCCGTGTGTTTGGGTACAGGGCAGGGTGGCACCCTGGCACTCCGTCTGGCTCATGGGCATGTTGGCACTGCCACTGGGGCACCCTGGCAGTGCCACCTTGGCCCTGGTTTCAGGGTGGCACTGCCAAGGATCCGGCCCTGGGGAGGGGCATTACCAGGTGAAGGCGATTGAGGGGGTGTTCCCCGAAGAATCCCTGAGGTTGGGAGGAAGGGGGGGGGGGGAGGGTGGATTGAGAACGGTTGGAGGGGAGGGAAGATCAGGGCAGCCAGACGCTGCCCACTCGATCAGCGAGGAGCCTTTCCTGCCGGCGAGCCCAGCGGGAAATGCGACCTCGGCGGAGAGAAACTCCCCAGGGTCAAAGCAAGTGGCGAAGTGCCATTGAATAGCGGGGTGTGTCTCGGTGCTGCAGCCACTGAGAAATACCCTGCTAAACACGCCCAAACCCGCACACAGATTGTTTCCGGTTAGATCGCGCCCACAGAATAGAATCACAAATCTCGACAGTCCCATTCGGCCCATCGGGTCTGCACCAACCCTCTGAAAGAGCACCCTACCCAGGCCCACTCCTCCCCCGCCCTATCTCCATAGCAGGGCAGCACGGTAGCATGGTGGTTAGCATAAATGCTTCACAGCTCCAGGGTCCCAGGTTCAATTCCCGGCTGGGTCACTGTCTGTGCGGAGTCTGCACGTCCTCCCCGTGTGTGCGTGGGTTTCCTCCGGGTGCTCCGGTTTCCTCCCACAGTCCAAAGATGTGCGGGTTAGGTGGATTGGCCATGCTAAATTGCCCTTAGTGTCAAAGTAAGGTTAATGGGGGGGGGTTACTGTTATAGGGTGGATACGTTAGGCTTGAGTAGGGTGATCAGTGCTCGGCACAACATTGAGGGCCGAAGGGCCTGTTCTGTGCTGTACTGTTCTATGCTCTATGTTCTAACCCCACCTTATCTGCACATCTTTGGACTTGTGGGAGGAAACCGGAGCACCCGGAGGAAACCCACGCAGACACGGGGAGAACGTGCAGACTCCACACAGACAGTGACCCGAGGCCAGAATTGAACCCAGGCTGTGAGGCAGCAGTGCTAACCACCGTGCCAGACAATCAACTCCATCAGATGTCCAGTTTTCTATAGATATATTCCGTAGCTTCACACTGAGTCTGGCGTTTAATTAAAGATCTGTTAATTAAATTTAAACTCCACTAGCTGACGTGGTGGGATTTGAGCCGATACCTTCAGGGTACTAGTCTTGGCCTCCAGATTACTCGTTCATTGACATTTGGCTGCATTTTGTATAGAAGAAAAGAGACTTTGTGGAAGGGATCTTTAATTAAAAGCCGGACTCAGTGAGAAGCTGTCAAATTGTCTTTAAAAACCTGCCTGGTCGACTAGTCTCCTTTGGGGAAGGAAATCTGCCACCCTTACCCGGTATGGCCGACATGAGGCTCCAGTCCCTGAACTGGAAGCGGGCATAATTGCAAAATAAAGCTTTGTGTTCGAAAATGGCGGCCGGGACCCCATTCCGGCATACATGACCCTTTTCCCAGGGTTTCCAATTTTCAGGAATGCCTTGCAAGGCTGCAGGTTGGTTCGGATTGCGAGCCTCCGCTCTGCGTCCCCTGGCCTGGCCGACTCCATTGTGGGCAGAGGCATGTCCTGGTCCTCTGCAATTTCCATGGGGTTGGGCCAGCTTTTCAAAGAGCTGTGGCCTCAGAAATGCCACGAATCATAGTCTTTACGAGACAACCATTTAAGCCACCCCACCCACAATTTTGCATTCTTTGCTGAGAGCCTAGACATCCATTAGAGTATTGAAACACCTGAGCCCCAGGGAAAACATTGCACGATTGACAGCTCTGTTCCGTCAATTGCATAATGTTTATTCAAACAAGGTAAAAAAGGTTTCAAAGTGTTTGTAATTTCTGCTTTTGATACTTTAAAAGGTCTGGATGATTAACACATTTATTGAGCTGTAGGTAAAAGGGAGACTTAGTTCAAGAAAGTGAAAAATTATCAAAGAATGTTTTTTGAAAAGCATTCTTTAGCGCATCCTATTGTCACTGTAGGATTCTTTGGTTCCATATAGTGTATAGTGGTTGAATTGGCATGGAATTGCCACAACTTGTATGGGGCATGAGGGGCCAAAGGAGATGGATGTGGGCACACATCTTGGCATTGGGGGGCCTGAGGAACAAGAGGGAGTGGGTGGTGGGGCATGAGGTGGCACAGATAGGTCATGGGGCGGGGTGAGGGGAGGCGAGGGGGGGGGGGCTAGAGGGCCTTATTTTTTCATTATAATTGGGACCAAGTACCATGCCAGTGAATAGGGTCTTTTGAACAGCCCGCCTTAACACCTGGCGGTCCACGAGGCTGCCTCCGAACTCTTTCTGGGTTGCCTGGCACAACAGCGGCCTACACCCGTGCCCCCCCCCCCCCCCCCCACCCCAGTGAAAACTCTAACTTCCGAGGCAGACTGGCCAAGCCAGGAGTTTGCCCGACTTCTGTTCCCCACCTCGGGTATGGAAATCCAGCCCATCATCGCTGCACCATCATTCTGTTGGCATTTACGGAATGGGATTGGACTAATTATTCCTCCCCAGTGAGGGGTGGGAAATCCACATGGCCCCTGTGTAGCCCACCCGCAGTGCATTATGACTGCTTCCGGGGGGAGAGGGGGGGGGGGGGGGGGTGTGAGCCATCTGCCCCTCCCCCCAGCCCCACCCCTTGCAATATTCTCCCCATTGTCTTTGGTCCCTGTCGGGGCTAATTCCATCCTTCTCCCCGGCTCAGTCTGACGCTGAACCACACCTTCTACACTCCCGGTCCCATATGTGACCCCAAGGTGAGCTTCTAATCACATATGCGCGCCACCACTAAGGCCGTCCAGTTCTACCTCCCGAAGGCCGCTACTCTCCGCTTATCCACATTACGGAATCCTTCATTTGTATCTTTTTGTATTTCTAGTCTTGACTATTGTTCTTGGTATCTTGACAAACACATGGATAGGATGGGTATAGAGGGATACGGCACAAGGAAGTGCTGAGGGTTTTGGCAAAGGTTGGTATCATGACTGGTGCAGGCTTGGAGGGCCGAAGGGCCTGTTCCTGTGCTGTATTGTTCTTTATTCAAATCCTACCATGGGGAGGGGGGGGGGGGGTGCTCCCATTTTTCACCTTGCACCCGCCATAAACATGAGGTCAGCCAAAGTTGAACTCTGCTGCCTTGTTGGCCTACAGTAGGCCCTGACAATGTCTGGATTTTAAGATTCTCAGCTTGCTTTTCAAATCCCTCCAGGACCCCTGCCCGTCCTTCCCTCTGTCATCTCCTCTTGCCCTACATCCCACTGAGATGTGCGCTCTCTTCTAATTCTGGCCCCTTGAGCATCCCTGGGCAAGGCTTGCTGCCTCCCCGCTACCCCTCCCGTTCCCCGCTCCTCCTCCCCGCTCCCCCTCCCAACCTCAGCTCTCCCCCCCCCCCCCATGTAGTGGAGGTGGGTCCGCCATTGACCAGCAGCGTGATCGTCCAGTCCTGTCGCTGCCAAAGGGGTCTCCCATTGTTTGTACCCTCCACTACTGGGGATACCAGAGCAGCGGGGCGGGGGTTGGGGGGGGGGGGGGTGATTTGCCGTCGGCAGGACCAGAAGGTCCCACCGGCAGAAAAATCCCGCCCCCTGTTGTCAGTTGATTTACCATTGGCCACCGTGCCTACAGTCACCTCCAGCCCTAAGCTCTCGGATCCCCTCCCTAAATGTCTCCAACTCTTGACCTCGTTTCCTTCCCCTGAGACGCTGTTAAAGCTACTTCTGGGACCAAGCCTTTTGGCCATTTCCCCGGGGTGGCTCGCTCTCTAACGTGCCTCGATAACACTCCTGTGAGGCACCTTGGGAAGTTTTAGGATAATATATTCTTCTGTTAAAGCACTACTGAGATGCTATTAAAGTATTTTCCCCGTAAGCGTCGGGAGCATAAAAATGATAACTTTAGCTTCTCTTCACTCAAGGGCCCAGCGTAGACCCACGGATGCCCTCGCTGGGACCAGCTCAGTGGATCTGTTGCACCATATTGATCAGTAACTACTGCAGAGCTCTGATAGCCGCAGTGTCCTGCGTGCGTTTACAGTAGGCACTCTGCAGGCACCGCAAACCTCACTGATTTATTATTATTTTTTTGACAGGGCTCACTGGAAGCGACCAGGACTGGGAGCGCTCTGAACCTTTAACACTGCTGACTGCAGCCCAGCCGAGTTCAGCTCGTTTGCAAAGGAGCCACAAGAAGACGTGGCACTTGCCAAGTCTGCCCGGCTCGGAACCACGCTGCAAAAAGCATTTATCAGTTGGCCTTCGGGGAATCCACAATTTGCAAAATATTGAACGACTTACAACCATCTGACGTTGAGCCAAACAATTAATTAGTCAGCAACATGATTTGTGTGACACTGCGAACCTGTGGCTCCATTTTAGATTCTAGACACGAGGCAACAATTTGGGATTGTGCACAAAACGGCAGGGAGCTGAATGCCTGCCAATTGCAGTCTTAACATTTTCTTTCCCGTCTTCAAGTCAGACTCGTTTTTTCCAGCACTGTACAGGAATTCCGGTTTCTATGGCAACCTTCTACCTCGTAAATGAGGTTTGTTATTGTTGTGACTTGCCGAGAATTTTCACCGCTCATGGGAACATTTTATGCAAGGCTAGCAGAACCTGGGCAACAAACGATAAAAGTGCAGCATAGATCTGTCCTAGAATATCACAGCATCAATTGAGGCTATTTGGTCCTCTACACCTGTGCTGAGTGTGATAAATGTTGGAATGTTTTTTATATTATATATATTTGAATTATATGTCTGTCGCAGTCATATTATCAAAATAACGTAGGTGAAGATGTCCAGATGATATCTCTGCTAAAGCTGAGATTGAGGGGTTAACAGTTGGGTAAACTGTGCAGCCACTCACGGGAGGGGCTGGGTCTGTTTTTAGTTTCGTTTTCAGCCCTGCCCCCTGTCTGTCGTTTTTAGTTTCATTTTGAGCCCTGCCCCCTGTCTGTTGTTTTTAGTTTCATTTTGAAAGTCCTGCTCTGGTTCTGCGGAAAGGAGTTGTGTTTCTCAGACTGACGTCCGAAAGCTTCTCTCCCAAGGACATTGTGAATAAATCTGTAAGCCACTGAGTGTGAACTTTATTAATAAGTGGTATTTGACCTGTGTGTGTGGATTTTGCTTAATTTAAAGTTTGGAAGTAGATGGGAAAATAAGCTCAAAGACCTTTATTTCTTTGTCAGAGCTGTTTAATTGTTAATTGAAAACTGTTTCTTCCTGGATGTCAATAGGGTAAATTCTGTGTTCATAATAAAGTTTAATATAAGAGATCCCTGGTTATCAGTGGAATCACTTCTAGAGAGAAGTAACTTTAGAACAGAAGAACATAAGAACTAGCAGCAGGAGTAGACCCTTTGAGCCCACTCCACCATTCAATGAGATCATGGCTGATCTTTCTGTGAATTCAGCTCCACTCACCCGCCTGAACATCCATAACCCTTTATTCCTTTATTCTTCAAAAAACTATCTTTATCTTGGAAACATTTAATGAAGGAGCCTCAACTGCTTCACCGGGCAAGGAATTCCATAGATTCACAACCCTTTGGGTGAAGAAGTTCCTCCTAAACTCAGTCCTAAATCTACTTCCCCTTATTTTGAGGCTATGCCCCTTAGTTCTGCTTTCACCCGCCAGTGGAAACAACCTGCCCGCATCTATCCTATCTATCCCGTCATAATTTTATATGTTTCTATAAGATCCCCCCACATCCTTCTAAATTCCAACGAGTACAGTCCCAGTCTACTCAACCTCTCCTTGTAATCCAACCCCTTCAGCTCTGGGATTAACCTCGTGAATCTCCTCTGCACACCCTCCAGTGCCAGCAAGTCCTTTCTCAGGTAAGGAAAATTTGTTGGGGTCTCATATGGTTTCCTGACATAAAGTGGAGTCTGGTCCGGATACTGTAACAGGAATTGGGGGCTCGTCCGGGATTAAAAGGTATAATTCCCAGGCTCACTTGGGATTACTGAATTAAGTGACAGTGAGTGTGAGGAACTTGCGCTTTCTTTCAGGTGTTGAACTCTGTCATGAGTCTGTGATAGAACCATCCAATTAGCTCCCTGCTCCTCTTTCCGCACATGGCTCTGCATTTTTTTTACTAATTCAAGTCTTTATCCCATTCTCTTTTGAATATCACACTTTCGGGCAGGGTATTTTGGATAGAGCAACCTGCTGTGTAAAAAAATAAATGTTTCCTCAAGTTGCCTCTGGTTCTTGTGCCAATCAACATAAATCTGTGAACCCTCTGGTTTCCAACTCTTCTGCCTCTGGGAACAGCTTTTTCCTTCTTACTCCCTCAAATGGTTTTGAATAATTCGATCAAATCTGCTCGAAATAGAGCAGCCTCAGCTTTCCCGGTCTCTCCGCATTACCTGAAATCCCTCGTTCCTGGTATCATTCGAGCAAATCTCCTCTGCGCCTTGCCCAAGGCCTAAACCGTGATGCCCAGAATTGAACCAATACCCCAGGTGTGGTCTAACGGTGTTTTATAACTGCTTAGCACAGCTTCCTTGTTCTTAGTCATAGTCAACAGCATAGAAACTGGCCCTTCGGCCCACCGTCTCTGTGCTGACCAACAAATACCAATCTATGCTAATTCCATGTCCCAGCACTTGGTCCATAGCTCACTCCGCGGTGACGATTTAAGCGCTCGTCCGGATGCTTCTTAAATGTTGTGAGTGTTCCCGCTTCCACCACCCTCTCAGGCAGCACGTTCCACTCCCGCCTCCCTCTGGGTGAACAAACGTCTCCTCGGGGCCCCCCTCTAAACCCCTTACTCCTCATCTTAAACCAGTGCCCTCTGGTCTAAGACACCCTTGCCACGGGGCAAGGATTCTTACGATCGACCCTATCGATGCCTCTCATCATTTTGTACATTTCTATCTGATCCCCCCCCCTTCCCCCTCAGCCTCCTCTGCTCCAGGAACAAACCCGGCCCATCCAGTCTCTCCTCGGCGCTGAAACGTTCCATCCCAGGCAACATCCTGGGGAATTTCCTCTGCACTCCATCCGGGGCAATTAGGTCCTTCCGATGGTGTGGCGACCAGAACTGCTCACAACATCCCATCTGTGGCCTAACCAACGTTTTGTAAAGTTGTGCCAAGACCTCCCTGCCCCTATATTCTGTGCCCCGGCTCATGAAGACAAGCATTCCGTATGCCTTCTTCACCACCCTGTCTACCTGTGCTGCCACCTTCGGGGATCCAGGGTCCTTTTGTTACTGAATATTCCCTGGGTGCCTACCGTGTATTGTAGGTTTATTTCTCTATTTGTAAATAGTCCCGGCATGATCAGTTCAAATATTTGTTGTTAAGAGGCTAAGCTTCATTTTTGAAGATATATGATTTGTCATCTTTCAACCGATTGGACAGTTTGCAATTTGAACTGAGACACTGCTTAAAAATGCAAGGCCGCATTTCAGGGTGAAGATGAGAAACAAACACATCCCCCTCAGGGGAGTGTGAAGAGAGGGGCATTTTCTATAATCCAGACGCTCGTCGAAACCTGGAACTGTCCAAGGCAGAGGCATTTAAAATGCAAAGTACTGGATATTGAAACAATCGCTGCCACAGACAGACCCACCCAAGACCTCCTGGGAATACACAATGGATGAAATATTTCGAAGGCAAGGCTGCCTGTCACTGGAGAGAGATTGCAAGTGACACAGGTGGTATCCGAGAGTCTTCAACAGGGAAACACGTTGAAGGTTGCTCTCTCTCTACCTCTCTCTTTTGGGAAAAGCATACCACGCAGTTCGAGAGGCCAACTCCAGCAGAAACCAACCAGTGAACCAAAGTCTCATAATAATTGCAACATCTTCCACAGCTGACCACACCCAAGAAAGCAGCTGACCCAAACCAGCCGCCGTGTTTAAAATCTACGCCTCAAGGACAATCAAAGGGCACTTAATTGAATATTCTTTTACGTTTTCTTATTAGATTCTAATTCCCCTTATTTCTGATAGCCACATATATGAGTGTGTGTGTGTGTGTTTTTGTCTGTGTGTGTGTTTTTGTGAGTGTGTGTGAGCTAACACTGTGTGAGTATGTGTGCGAGTGTATTTGTGTGAGTGTGTGTGAATGTGTATGGCTGTGTATGCATGTGTGTGAATGTGAGTGTGTTTGTGTGCGTCTGGTTGTGCGTGCGTGTGAGTGTGTCTGAATTCAGTGAATCTTAATGTGAGTCTGTGCAAGAGGCAAGGGTTTATGAGTATGTGTATATGTGAGTGGGTGTGTCAGTGTGTGTGAGTATGTGTTTGCATATGAGTGTAAATGTGTTTGTGTATGTGCGTGTATGAGTGTGTGTGTATGAGTGTGTGTGTGCGCCTGTGTATAAGTGTGTGAGCGTGTGCATGTTTGTGTGTGAGTTTGTGTGTGTATGCGTGTGAGAGTGAGTGTGTGCGAGTGAAGCGGGGTGGGTGTGTGAAAAAAGGGATGAGTGAGTTAGCAAGAGAGGGGTGAATGTGTGAAAGAGGGAGCGTGAGTGTGTGAGTGAGGGAGGGGTGAGTGTTTGTGAGAGAGAGGGTGAGTGTGTGAGAGAGGGGATGAGTGTGTGAGAGAGGGGTGAGTGTGTGAGTGAGAGGGAGGGGTGAGTGTATGAGAGAGAGGGGTGAATGTGTGAGTGAGAGAGGGGTGAGTGTGTGAGTGAGAGAGGGGTGAGTGAGTGAGAGAGAGGGGTGAGTGTGTGAGAGAGAGGGGTGAGTGTGTGAGTGAGGGAGGGGTGAGTGTGTGATTCAGAGAGGGAGGGGTGAGTGTGTGAGAGAGAGGGGTGAGTGTGTGAGAGAGAGGGGTGAGTGTGTGAGTGAGAGAGGGGTGAGTGTGTGATTCAGAGAGGGAGGGGTGAGTGTGTGAGAGAGAGGGGTGAGTGTATGAGAGAGAGGGGTGAGTGTGTGAGAGGGGTGAATGTGTGAGTGAGAGAGGGGTGAATGTGTGAGTGAGAGAGGGGTGAGTGTGTGAGTGAGAGAGGGGTGAGTGTGTGAGTGAGAGGGGTCAGTGTGTGAGAGAGAGGGGTGAATGTGTGAGTGAGAGAGGGGTGAGTGTGTGATTCAGAGAGGGAGGGGTGAGTGTGTGAGAGAGAGGGGTGAGTGTGTGAGTGAGAGAGGGATGAGTGTGTGACTGAGAGAGGGGTGAGTGTGTGAGAGAGGGTTGAGTGTGTGAGTGAGAGAGGGGTGAGTGTGTGAGAGAGGGGTGAGTGTGTGATTCAGAGAGGGAGGGGTGAGTGTGTGAGAGAGAGGGGTGAGTGTGTGAGTGAGAGAGGGATGAGTGTGTGAGTGAGAGAGGGGTGAGTGTGTGAGAGAGGGGTGAGTGTGTGATTCAGAGAGGGAGGGGTGAGTGTGTGAGAGAGAGGGGTGAGTGTATGAGAGAGAGGGGTGAATGTGTGAGTGAGAGAGGGGTGAATGTGTGAGTGAGAGAGGGGTGAGTGTATGAGTAAGAGAGGGATGAGTGTGTGAGTGAGAGAGGGGTGACTGTGTGAGTAAGAGAGGGGATGACAGTGTGAGTGAGTGGCATGTGTGTGAATGTGAGAGAGAGAGGGGAATTCCTGTGTGAGGGGGAGAGGTGAGTTTATGTGTATATATGTGACGGAGAGAGAGGTGTGTGTGTCTGAGTATCAGCTTCCCAGCATCATTGCTCCCGTTAAAAAATATATAAATATACTCCATAAGAAGACTTTTTAATTATTACCAGAGCGACCCACTCCTGAAGTGGGTACTACTTTCAAGGGTTAATAAAGATTATTATTATTATGTTAAGGGGCCATTGAAAGGGTGGCTGGGTCAGGGATTAATTTGTGGGGGTTCATGTAGCTGGTGAATATATTTGCGACTGTGCCTCTCTTCCTAATTCCTCAGAGATGTAGCGATCGGGCGAGGAAAGACGTGTTTACATTTGATTTCAGTATTTGCATCTATTCCGTGGCAAAAAAGGGGGTGTCAATATTCTGAGACAGTTTGGGGTTCCCCGATGCTCTGGGGGTTCCGCGGTTCGAAACCGCAGTAGATTACACCTCCTGGTGCATTTCGACAGCAGGATCTAAATACATTCACAAAGTGTTCCTCTTGCCCCAGGTGAGACACTAGCCACCCCCGCAGAAGTGATGATGGCGGTAGGCGTGTTGGGTTGAGTCTTATTTTGCCGATTTATCTTCCCAACCCACTGCGGCAATAATTCCAGGTCAATACATCTTTTAAAAAATTAATTTCTAGATTGAAGCTGGCTATCCATAATTGCCCCTTGAGCAGGTGGTGGTGAGGCGCCTCCTTGAGCCGCTGCAGCCCGTGTGGTGTAGGTACACCTGCAGTGCTGTTAGGGCGGGTGTTCCAGGAATTTGCTCCGGTGGCAGTGAAGGAACGGCCGGTATGTTTCCAAGTCAGGGTGGTGAAGGGTCAGTTACGAGAGGGACACAAGCTCAAGGTGAGGGGCAGGAGGTTTTGGGGGGATTTTACCCAGAGGGTGGTGACGGTCTGGAACGCTGTGCCTGGGAGGGTGGTAGAGGCGGGTTGCCTCACATCCTTTAAAAAGTATCTAGATGAGCACTGGGCACGTCTCGACATTCAAGGCTATGGGCCAAGTGCTGGCAAATGGGATTAGGTGGGCAGGTCAGGTGTTTTTCATGCATCGGTGCAGGCTCGATGGGCCGAAGGGCCTCTTTTGTGCTGTATCATTCTGTGATTCTGATTCTGTGAGTCTATGAGTGGCTTGGAGGGGAACCTCCAGGTTGTGGTGTTCCCATGTGCCTGCCGCCCTGGTCCTTTCTAGATAATGTTATGGGCCATGGCTTCGAAACTCCAAAGTGTAATATGAAGCTCGCCTGACCTATAACGTTTATGTTGAATTTGGCTAGAATGAGCACAAGAACCTTCACTTCAGGTGTGATTCATCAGACTATCAAAACAAGGTTTATTATAAGAGTGTAGTTAACATATATAAAACGCTTATCAAGAATTTACTATCAATTACAAACATGAAAAAACACACAACAGCTTCAGTAATCTATGTACATAACTACATAACTCTTAATGAATGCCCCTTAGTAACTGTTCCAATTCAATACAAAATCCAACAAACCAAAACGCCTTTGAAGGGTGTGTCCTAGCAGACTGTAATCTTAGTTGAATGGGACTGGTCCTTTCCCTGAGATTCTGGTGCAGCCTCCAACCAGCAGATTCAAAACTCCTTCCGGAAAGCAACTCCATCTTTAAAGTTACCAAGACAGTTTGCCACACCCAATGTGCTTTCATTTCACTGGAACGCCTTTAAAATGAAAACAGAGAAAAACAGGGGGCGGGATTCTCCCGTACCCGACGGGGTGGGGGGGGTCCCGGTGGGACAGAGTGGCATGAACCACTCCGGCGCCGGCCCGCCCAAAAGGTGCGGAATCCTCCGCCACGCCAGCCGGGGCCGAAGGGACTCCTCCGGCCAGCGAGAGACCGCGCGTGCGTGGGAGCGTCAGCGGCTGTTGACACCATCCCCGCTCATGCACGGGGGGAGGTTCACCTACGCGTCGGCCATTGCGGAGGCTGACATGGCCGACACGTAGGAAAAGTGTTCCCCCACGGCGCAGGCCCGCCCGCGGATCGGTGGGCCCCGATCGCGGGCCAGGCCACCGTGGGGGCACCCCCCCCGGGGCCAGATCGCCCTGCGCCGCCCCCCCCAGGATCCCGGAGCCCGCCCACGCCGCCAGGTCCCGCTGGTAAGGGACCTAGTCTGATTTACATCGGCGGGATTGGCAAAGAACCAGCGGGACTTCGGCCCATTGCAGGCCGGAGAATCGCCGGGGGGGAGCTGCGAGCGCCTACCGACTGGCGCGGCGCGATTCCCGCCCCCGCCGAATCTCCGGTGCCGGAGATTTCGGCGGACGGTGGAGGGGGGGTTCATGCTGCCCCCAGCAATTCTCTGACCCAGCGGGGGGGGGGGGGGGGGGTCGGAGAATCCCGCCCAGGAAAACACAGCGTCTTTCTTCTGCAGTCCAAAGCAACAACCGAAACTGAAACCAAAACATTAAAAACCTCTGTCAGCTGACAGCCACAGCCCAGCTCCGCCCACGAATGACATCACTGAAGCCGTGTTACAAGCCATGTCATCAGACAAAACCTTTCTTAAAGGGACAATCACATGACAATGGTCACGGTTAAGGATTTGGAAGGTGCTGCCGGAGGAGCCATGTGATAATAATCTTTATTAGTGTCACATGTAGGCTTACATTAACACTGCAATGAAGTTACTGTGAAAAGCCCCTAGTCGCCACACTCCGGCGCCTGTTTGGGTATACAAAGGGAGAATTCAGAATGTCCAATTCACCTAACAAGCACGTCTTTCAGGACTTATGGGAGGAAACTGGAGCACCCGGACGAAACCCACGCAGACACGGGGACAACGTGCAGACTCTGCACAGACGGTGACCTAAGCCGGGAATCAAACCCGGGTCCCGGGCCTTGGTGAGTTCCTGCCATGCATCTTGTAGATGGTACACACAGCTGAGGTCACATCAGCACTGAGCGCAGCTTTATGGTTGATGTACAACAGCAATGCCAGCGTGGAAGATAATTCAGTTCTAAGCTACCGGTTTCACAAGCAAGGATGAGAAACGTGCAGCAGATCCATCCATGTTTCATCGACGGATGTGACTTATAAGGGCAGGCGAGACGGGGAAACCTTTGCTGGGCCATTTTTCTCATGCAATGTTAGCGAGAAGTGTTGGATCAGCAGCACAGTTGGATTTTGCACGCACAGTCATAAATTTTGTATTTACGAGGAAGATACACAAACACATGAGGGAATGCGAAATAGATTAAAGAATATTATTACTGATAAGGTGAGACAAAAAGCAGTGGGAGCGAGCTTGTGTGAAGCAGAAAGACTGGTTTTCACCAGCTGGGTTGACTGCCTGTTTTCTGTCCTGTACTTTCCACGTACATCCATGTCATTTTAAAATAGGAAGATATTTAATTCAACGTCGCTTCAAGAAGAGGAGGTGAAACAAGAGGTTTTGATGTCCGTATTGTTGTTGCAATCCCTCCGAAACGCCTATATTTAGTAAGATTAGGGTCGAAGAAATCCCCTTTGCTCAGTCCACGCAGCAATGATTCCACTCTGCAGTCTGCGCATGCCGATTGCCCGAAGCTGCTAAAGGGCTTAGCAAAGTCAGAAGATCGAGGGGATTAGAGGTTTTGGATTGACAGCGCTGTGCTCCCGCTGGCTGGCTCGTCAGACGGGCCTACAGACGTCAGTGTGGGAGGTTGACGTCACCCAGACGCCAAAGGTGGCAGCAATCCCGAGACTAGAGCGAGGCGATGCACAGCCCACGCTTCAAGCTAATTGGCTTGAAGCGAACATTCTGTCAGATTTGTGGCAAAGCTCTGCAGCAGAGCTCTGTGCAGGCAGCCGGAATTGAAAAACGCACCTTCGGAATGATCCTGCAGGTTATAAGGGTCCGTGTCGCTATGCAAAAACGTCTTTGCGGAAATCTAACTGCATTCACAGGTGGAGCTGATATGTTTAACATTGATCAACATCTGATCCAGCTGCAATGCAGAAAATCAATGATCAAGCCAGGGCCGAAGCAACAGTCTGTTAGAATTGCACTGTTAGGATCTAAAATCTTAACATGGTATTAATATGGCTGCCAACTCTGGTTGGTTGCATTCCTTGAGGGCGTCTCCGAACAGACGCCATAATGTCCTGTCCCCATGCTCCGATTGTTCATCGCCTGACCTGTCCGCATATTGTGGAAAGCAACATGTTGTGATTTGCCTTTAAGGGATATCAACTTGACATCTTTAGGAAGGGTCTCCATAAGGACCCAGTCTTAGTTTCACTTCTCCTTTGAGCAGAGCACACACACACACACAGCTCTGATGTCTTCAATCCATGGCATCCCTACAGTGCAGAAGGAGGCCATTTGGCCCACTGACCCTTTGTTGTTTGTAGTATATATAACTGATTTGGAGCAAAGTGCAACAGGTCTGATCAGTAAGTCTGCGGACGCCACAAAGGTTGGTTGAATTGCGGATAGCGATGAGGACTGTCAGAGGATACAGCAGGGTTTAGATCGTTTGGAGACTTGGGCGGAGAGATGGCAGATGGAGTTTAATTCGGACAAATGTTAGGTGATGTATTTTGGAAGGTCCAATACAGGTAGGGAATATACAGAGAATGGTAGAACCCTTTGGAGTATTGACAGACATAGGGATCTGGATGTACAGGTCCACAGGCCACTGAAAGTGAAAATGCAGGTGGATAAGGTAGTCAAGAAGGCAGACGGCAAGCTTGCCTTCATCGCTGAGCCTCCGAGTATTAAAATTGGAAAGTCATTCTGCAGCTGTATAGAACCTTAGTTAGGCCACACTTGGGAATATTGCGCACAATTCTGGCCACCACACTACCAGAAGGATGTGGAGGCTTTGGAGAGGGTACAGAGGAGGTTTACCAGGATGCTGCCTGGACTGGAGGGCATTAGCTATGAGGAGAGATTGGATAAACTCAGATTTTTCGATTCGAACGACGGAGGTTGAGGGGCGACCTGATAGAGGTCTACAAAATTATGAGGGGCATGGACAGAGTGGATAGTCAGAAGCTTTTTCCCCGGGTAGTGGGCAGCACAGTAGCATGGTGGTTAGCATAAATGCTTCACAGCTTCAGGGTCCCAGGTTCAGTTCCCGGCTGGGTCACTGTCTGTGCGGAGTCTGCACGTCCTCCCCGTGTGTGCGTGGGTTTCCTCCGGGTGCTCCGGTTTCCTCCCACAGTCCAAAGATGTGCGGGTTAGGTGGATTGGCCATGCTAAATTGCCCGTAGTGTCCTGAAAAGTAAGGTGGGGAGGGTTGTTGGGTTACGGGTATAGGGTGGATACGTGGGTTTGAGTAGGGTGATCATTGCTCGGCACAACATTGAGGGCCGATGGGCCTGATCTGTGCTGTACTGTTCTATGTTCTATGTAGAAGAGTCAATTATTAGGGAACATGGGTTTAAGGTGCGAGGGGCAAAGTTTAGAGGAGATGTGCGAGGAAAGATTTTTACACAGAGGGTAGTGAGTGCCTGGAACTCGCTGCCGGAGGAGGCGGTGGAAGCAGGGACGATAGTGACGTTTAAGGGGCATCTTGACAAATACATGAATAGGATGGGAATAGAGGGATACGGACCCCGGAAGTGTAGAAGGTTTTAGGTTAGAAGGGGCAGCATGGTCGGCGCAGGCTTGGAGGGCCGAAGGGCCTGTTCCTGTGCTGTACTTTTCTTTGTTCTTTGACCCTACAAAAGACTACCCTACCTAGGCCCATGCCCCTGCCCCATCCCCGTAACTCCACCTAACCTGCACATCTTTGGATTGTGGGAGGAAACCGGAGCACCCGGAGGAAACCCATGCACACACGGGGAGAAAGCCCAGAGTGATTCTCTGGCTTTAAGGGGGCTAGCAGGGACTCGGAATAGTCCTCGTAGCTCCGGTTGCCGATACGGAGCCCTGCATTCTGGCCGCGGGTCCGTGCGCGCGGGGCTGCCTGTGGTGGCGGCCCTGCGCAACATGGCGGACCCACACAGCGGGCCGACCCCCATAATATAGGTCCCTCCCCAGATCGTGCGCGCCCGCCGATCGGTGGCCCCGATTGTGATCCTAGCCGTCCTGGAGGACCCTCCCCCCCCCGGTGACGGATCCTCCCGCCCTATATGTCTGCTGAAGCTGTGATTAAGGGGTTAACAGCTAGGCAGGCTGTGATGTCACCCATGGGAGGAGCTGGGTCTAGTTTTTAGTTTCGTTTTCAGCCCTGCCCCGGGCAAAGCTGGTCTCAGAATGAATATTGACTAGAATGTCAGGGAGAACGCGTGTTCTTTTTCACGGTAGTGCCTCTTACTTTGACACCCACCTCAGAAAGCTGACAGTCCTCAGTTGATGATGTGGAGATGCCGGCGTCCTCAGTTCGGCATCGTGAAGGAGAGCCTTGCTGTCGGACCAGCATTTTCCCAGCGCTGTAGCGGAGCTCAGGCCCAGAGCTTCTGCTCAAGCTTCTGGAGTGAGGAGCGGGCCAGTGGTATCGGACTCTGTGATGAGTGCGTCACCTATTGAGCCACATGATACCCCTGTAAGAGTAGTCAAGCATCTGCCATACACTCCAGTGCTAGACAAATCACCACGGTGCTCATCTTTCAAGCCATTGGGGCCTTCCAGGCAGCCGCAGGGTAAAAGCAGAGAGGTCACGGGGAGATCCCCCTGAGTGGGCAGATAGGGCCTCAGTATAATGCCACCTCAGAACGACAGCACCTCATGACCCCACTGGACCCTCTGCCTGGGCTTTGGGCTGAAGTGCTGCAGTGTAGAAGGTGGTGTCTTTTGGACATGACATTAAACTAAGGTAGGTTCTTTACTCAGAGAGTGGTTCGGGTGTGGAATGGACTGCCTGCTGTGATAGCAGATCGGACACTTTAGGAACTTTTAAGCGGTTATTGGACAGGCACATGGAGCACACCAGAATGACAGGGAATGGGATAGCTTGATCTTGGTTTCGGACAAAGCTCGGCACAACATCGAGGGCCGAAGGGCCTGTTCTGTGCTGTACTGTTCTATGTTAAGGTCCTATCTCCCTACTGCCCTGACTAATATTCATCCTTCAATACAGCACTGCTCGCCATTCTGTTCCGCAAGTTAAAAATAGGGCCCCCCCCCCAGGGGGACGGTTATAAATGTTGGTTGGATTCGCGGGCAGATCCCTTTTCCCTTTTGCCAGCTCTCATTCCCCCCAATCCATCAACTCCGGAAAAGGGCAGGAGTGCGGCCAATGGCATCGGGACTCCCACCTTCACTGGGTGAGGGCAGCGACGGGCTACGCTGAGAAGTTCCTTCCTGGATGGACAGCCTGCCGACACGCATTCCCTCGGCAAAGGACAAATCACTGGAGTGAGACGCCAGCGGGTGACTGCCACGACTGGACGTCAGTGTAGATTAACCATGGCTCAGTTGGCATCACTCTCGCTTAAGTCAGAAAATTGTGCATTTAAGTTCCACGCCAGAGAGACCAGTGCAGTATCATAGAATTTACAGTGCAGAAGGAGGCCGGTCGGCCCATCGAATCTGCACCGCTTTTGCAAAGAGCACCCCACACCTCCACCCTGTCCCTGCAACCCAGTAACCCCACCTAACCTAAGGGCAATTTTAGCGTGGCCAATCCACCTAACCTGAGCGCCCGGAGGAAACGCACGCAGACACGGGGAGAACACGCAAACTCCGCACAGACAGTGACCCAAGCCGGGAATCGAATCTGGTTCCCTGGAGCTGTGAAACAACTGTGCTAACCACTGTGCTACCGTGCCACCCAAGTATTGAAGGAGTGCTACGCTGTTGACGGCGCTATCTATTAGTTGAGAGGTCAAACCACTCTGAAGAAGAGGCACACGGGGCGGGATTCTGAGGCTAAGTATTGGCGCCGTCGTAAACGGCGTCCCGTTTCTCAATGGCGTCAACATGGCCTCAGGCGCAGCGATTCTGACCCCTACAGGGGCCAGCACTGCACTGGAGTGACCCAAGCTGACATGTGCAGTGGGCCCCTCCTCCGCGCCGGCCCCGGCGCAACATGGCGTAGGGCTACAGGGGCCGGCACGGAACAAACGAGGCCCCCAGCCCGAGAGTACGGCCCGCCGATCGGTAGGCCTTGATCGCGGGCCAGGCCACAGCGGAGGCCCCCTGGGCCAGGCCACAGCGGAGGCCCCCCCCCCCCGAGCTCGGACCCCCCTCCACCCCCCTAACCAGGCTGCCCCCGGATAATTGGACGGCGGGGTCCCGCCGGGTAAGAGCAGGTATGAACGGCACCGGCGAGACTTGGCTTTTTTTGCGTGGCCGCTCGGCATATCCCGGGCGGAGAATCGCCGGGGGGGGGGGGGGGCCGTAGAGCGTCCCCCGACTGGCGCCACGCTCTCTGGAGAATCGGCGGACCGGCATCGGGGCGGCATGGCGCGATTCGCGCCCGTCCCGCCGATTCCCCAGCCCGGCCCCAGGGTGAGAGAATCCCGCCCATGGACTGTAAATATTGACTTTGTCTCTCTCTCTCCCTCTCTCTGCACAGATGCTGCCAGGCCTGCTGAGTTTAACCAGCATTTTCTCTATTTATTATGTTAAATCAAAATCCAGGCTGGATAATACATTGCAGGACATTTTAAGAAGGGTGTCCTGGCCCACATTCAGCCCTCACGAGGGGATTTAAGTACAAGGGCGAGATTCTCTGGCCCACACAGAAGAAGTACAACAACTAGATTAATCCCAGGGATGGTTGCATGAGGAGAGAGGCCCTCGATGTTGTGCCGAGCAATGATCACCCTACTTAAACCCACGTAACCCGTATACCCGCAACCCAACAATCCCCCCATTAACCTTACACTACGGGCAATTTAGCATGGCCAATCCACCTAACCCGCACATCTTTGGACTGTGGGAGGAAACCGGAGCACCCGGAGGAAACCCACGCACACACGGGGAGGACGTGCAGACTCCACACAGACAGTGACCCAGCCGGGAATCGAACCTGGGACCCTGGAGCTGTGAAGCATTGATGCTAACCACCATGCTACCGTGAGGCCCCCAAATGATTTCCCATTGAATCCGTTCCACACCACCGGAAAACTCGGGGCAGGGTGGGTGTCGTCGGCGGGATCGCTGGAGGATTTCAGCCCAAGAGTAATGTTGTTTTGCTGCAGTTATAAAGAGCCTTAGTGAGGCCTCACCTGGAGTATTGTGCACAGTTTTGGTTCCTGTTTCTAAGGAGGGATCTACTTGCCACAGAAGAAGTACAACAACTAGATTAATCCCAGGGATGGTTGCATGAGGAGAGATTCAGGAGACTGGGTCGGTACTAAAATCCATTGAATCCCTACAGTGCAGAAGGAGGCCGTTCAGCCCATCGCGTCAGCACTGACCTTCCGAAGGAGCACTCTACCTAAACCCATTCCCCCGTCCTATCCCCGTAACCCCATGCATTGAACAGAGGCTGATCGTGACAGGTACAAGCTTGGAGGGCTGAAGGGCCTGTTCCTGTGCTGTATTGTCCTTTGGGAGAATGCTGGTAGGTGGAGTTGAAATACCCATCAGCCATGATTGAATGGCGGAGTGGACTTGTTGGGCCGAATGGCCTTACTTCCACTCCTATGTCTTATGGTAAAACAGTCTTTCGATTCTGCTGCCGTTAAAAGAGCAATTGAGAAATTTGGAAACATATGAGCAGCACGGTAGCATGGTGGTTAGCATAAATGCTTCACAGCTCCAGGGTCCCAGGTTCGATTCCCGGCTGGGTCACTGTCTGTGCAGAGTCTGCACGTCCTCCCCGTGTGTGCGTGGGTTTCCTCCGGGTGCTCCGGTTTCCTCCCACAGTCCAAAGATGTGCGGGTTAGGTGGATTGGCCATGCTAAATTGCCCGTAGTGTCCTAAAAAGTAAGGTTAATGGGGGGGTTGTTGGGTTACAGGTATAGGGTGGATACGTGGGTTTGAGTAGGGTGATCATGGCTCGGCACAACATCGAGGGCCGAAGGGCCTGATCTGTGCTGTACTGTTCTATGTTCTAAAACAGATATTTATGTGCAAACAATGGATGTCCATGTCGGACACCAGGGGCCGGAACAAAGACGCTGGCCGGAATTCTCTGCCCTTCAGGCTGGCGGGATCTCCCAGCCCTGACAACGGCGCACCCCCTCCACACGTTTCCAGGCAGCGAGGGGGGGACTCAACAAGAAACTCCGGTGACAACAGCAGGACCAGAAGATCCCGTCGCCTCGCGCGGTAAATCCTGCCCATCAACACTGATGGTGACCAGCAGCCAGGAGTAAGAAATCTGCCACCTAGTGGTGAGCCCGTATTACTCACTCAGGAATCACATGGATTTTCTTCCCTCCTCTCGTGCTCCATAACGACAGGCTTCCACCCTCCGAGCAAAGTGGCCACTCTTCATGCACCGTTGGAATTTAGTACTTCGACTGTGGCCATTCGCACGTCCTTCTAACAATGTCTGGCACTTCCACCAGTGCTATGTTCTCTAACTCGCTCTTGCTGCTCTTTGCAAATGACCTCCTGCCGTCAGCTTTCAGCCTGTCTTTCTCCGTGACCTCACCGCGATCGGGGCCTCACCCTGAGGAAGGAGCTGCGCTCTGAAAGCTAGTGTTTCAAACAAACCTGTTGGACTTTAACCTGGTGTTGGAAGACTTCTTACTGTGCTCACCCCAGTCCAACGCCGGCTTCTCCACATCATTTCCCAATGACAATTCTGCTTCAATCAGACTTCAGTACACACAAATGTCTTTCCTTGCCTCTTGCGTCTTTATCTCCTTCGCGTTCTTTGAGCAAAGCTCCTTCTTGTCTCGCCCAAGTTGAAGAAATATTACTTTTGACAGCTTCGCTGTCAGTATTTCAGGCAACTAACTTTTATCTTTGATCAAAAAAATGGAACACATACACAGTAACGTACGCATTATATTACTGGACTGATAATCCAGGCAATGTGAATTCAGGGGCGAAATTCTCCGACCCCCAGCAGGGTCGGAGAATCGCCTGGGGCCGCCGGAAATCCCGCCCCCGCCGTGGCAGAGATTCTCCGCCACCCGGGAAGTGGCGGGGGCGGGAATCACGCCACTCCGATCGGCGAGGCCCCTGCGGCGATTCTCCGGCCCGCGATGGGCCGAAGTCCCGCCGCTGGGAGGCCTCTCCCGCCGCCGAGGTTTGATCCCGCCTCGGCGGGATCGGCGGCGCGACCGGGCCCCCGGGGTCCTGGGGGGGGGGCGCGGGGCGATCGGACTCCGGGGGGTGCCCCCACGGTGGCCAGGCCCACGATCGGGGACCCCCGCTCAGACTCCGGGCCAGTGCCCTGGGTGCACTCTTTCTCCTCCGCGGCTGCCGCCATGGCGGAAGCGGAAGAGAAACCCACATCGCGCATGCGCCGACCGGCGAAAGCCTTTCGGCCAGCCCCGCTGCCGCTGGTTTTTTGCGCCAGTCTTCTGGTGCCAACCGCTCCGGCGCGGGGCTAACCCCTAAAGGTGCAGAGAATTCCCCACCTTTGGGGAGGCCCCACCCCGGAGTGGTTGGCGCCACTCCCCTACGCCGGGACCCCCCCCGCCCCGCCGGGTAGAACATAGAACATAGAACAGTACAGCACAGAACAGGCCCTTCGGCCCTCAATGTTGTGCCGAGCCATGATCACCCTACTCAAACCCACGTATCCACCCTATACCTGTAACCAAACAACCCCCCCCTAACCTTACTTTTATTAGGACACTACGGGCAATTTAGCATGGCCAATCCACCTAACCCGCACATCTTTGGACTGTGGGAGGAAACCGGAGCACCCGGAGGAAACCCACGCACACAGGGGGAGGACGTGCAGACTCCACACAGACAGTGACCCAGCCGGGAATCGAACCTGGGACCCTGGAGCTGTGAAGCATTTATGCTAACCACCATGCTACCCTGCTAGGGTAGGGGAGAATCCCGCCCCAGTTCTGTCAGGGATATCAATTTGACATCTCTAGGAGGGAAATATCATGTGACCCTGTCTTAGTTTCACTTCTGCTTTGAGCAGAGCACACACACACAGCTCGGATGTTTCAAGCTTTATACCTTTGTTTGACGGTTCCCATGTGTCTAGTCTTAAGAAATGAACCTACAATGTGTTTACCCAACCCTTCTGAGCAATTTCTGCCTTGTAAAGTATAATATCGTTATAATAACATGACAAAATAGTCTCCTCATTACCCAAATGGATAACTCCTGATTGTCAAACTGCCTTTCCCCTTCTCCCGAACCTTAACCAATATTTTTTATTACTAGTAAAAGTGCTAACGTGAAGGAAAAAATTATTATTGCACCTAGGAGTTTTCTCATAACTGTAAATTAGTCTGTAATGCCTGGAGACTCTCGGGAAATTCTGAGGAGTTAGCAACTGCAATGAATGAAGGAAATGTTTATGTATATTGTGTTATGTGTCTGTAGCAGTCAGGTTATTAAAAGGATTTAGATTAATGTATCGCGTGTCTATGTCTGTTGAAGCTGTGATTGAGGTGTTAACAGCTCGGCAGGATGTGATGTTATTCCTGGGAGAGACTGGGCCTGGTTTTAGTTTCATTTTCAGCCCTGCCCTCTGGGATCTGAGGAAAGGAACATAGAACATACAGTGCAGAAGGAGGCCATTCGGCCCATCGAGTCTGCACCGACCCATTTCAGCCCTCACTTCCACCCTATCCCCCGAACCCAAAAACCCCTCCTAACCCTTTTGGACACTAAGGGGCAATTTATCAATCCACCTAACCTGCAAAATCTTTGGACTGTGGGAGGAAACCGGAGCACCTGGAGGAAACCCATGTAGACACGGGGAGAACGTGCAGACTCCACACCGACAGTGACCCAGAGGGGAATCGAACCTGGGACCCTGGCGCTGTGAAGCCACAGTGCTAACCACTGTGCTTCCTTATGGGACACCATTTTTAAATGGCACCCCTATCTCACGACCCCCCCCCCCCGACGCTAGCCCCGGATACCCCCAAAGCCCCAACTCACCTATAAAGGGTCCTTCCCCCCCCCCCCCCCTCCACCTGAACCCTGCCTCAAATGGGCAGAGCACTCCCTTCCTCAGATCAATGCCAGCCTGGCACCGCCCAGAGGCCACTCCGATCCCCTGGGAGACCGCCCCCCCAAATGCTGTTTCATCCGGTTCCCGGTTTGTGGGGACCAGGACTGAAATGTGCCCCCCCCCCAGGTCTCCAAGGAGTTGTGTTTCTCAGACTGACCGAAAGCTTCTCTCCCAAGGACTTTGTGAATAAATCTGTAAGCCACTGAGTGTGAACTTTATTAGTAAGTGGCATTTGACCTGTGCTTGTGTGGACTTTTTAACATTGGAATTGTCGAAGTAGATGGGAAAGTAAGCTCAAAGAACTTCCTTATTTTTTTTAAGAACTGTTTAACAGTTAATTGAAAAACTATTTTCATTTTTATGTTCAATCCTGTGTTAATAATAAAGTCTGTTTTAATTTTATTAAATCCCCATTTGTCAGTGGAGTCACTCCTGGGGGTGTAGTATCCTTCCCTCACAGTTTACACATTGAAATATTGTTTGAGTTTCTCGTTTGGATCCCTGATATAAATTGGGGGTCGGGTCCGGCTGAACAGTTCTCACTGTGGCTTTGAAAGCTTGACTTTAGCTGATTGAAAAAGCTGGTAGTTGTCAAATAAAAGACCCAACTGGGTTCCTCTGGCTGGCCTAGATGTGAATCCAGTCCCATACCGTTGTGGTGCACTTTTAAATGCCCTCTTAAATAGCCTTCCGAGCTATTTAGTTAAGGGTGTGAAATAAGTGCTGGCCTTGTCCCGCAAGTGAAAGTTACCATCAGTGAAGCTGCCTCTAAAGCTTGGATTGCTTTCATGTGCTGAATGGTAGTTTTCCCTTAAGGAATCAATTCTCTTCTCCCCTCAACTGCGTAGGTTTCGCCCCCACAATCCAAAGATGTGCAGGGTAGGTGGATTGACCACGCTAAATTGCCCCTTAATTGGGGGGGGGGGGGGGGGGGGGAGGAATTGGATACTCTAAATTTATTTTTTTAAAGTTACCAATTCTTGGGCAATTTGTGATTAAACTCAAATCCTTGCCCTGGGAGGCCAGGTGCTCATGAGTGAAACTGGTTGGCTCAGAATGTGACAAACATTTGGGTGGGCTGTTGAGAAATCCATGGTAGCTGCTTTGGTTGCATTGAATCCCCACTTGGGATATTTAAAATCGAGAACCAGGTGCCGTGGTTGCTGAGGGTGTGAGAAGAGGTAAGCCGAGTTCCCAGAGGCGCAACCGTGGGCTGTCAGCCGTGCCGCTGACTGGGGAGGGCCTCTGCCAGGGCCGGGGAGGAGTTGTGAGGAACCTCTTTTAAATCCTTGCCTGATCCTGGTTTCCTTTTTAATGCCGGTCCTGCTGGCTGTTTTTAAAACTGCAGACTTTTGGTTTCGAACGGAACCCCCCTTCCTCCCGCAAGCTGCTATTTAAACTGGCCCAAGGACACCCCTTGATGCTTTGTGGCATAGCTCGTGATGCCATTTTGATGGATTTGGCACTTCTAAAAAACCTCTGGGATATTTTCTGTTTTCGATTGGAATTGGTAGGGCCTTTCAGAAGATTCTGGAGCAGGACCCATTTTTGCCGTCAGTTTTTGTTCCGAGAAGGAATTGGGCAGAATCCTGTTACTTATTTCTCCCGGAAATGCTGAAACTTCACTCTCTGATATCTAGGCTGGAGTGAGCAGGTCTGGACACTGTATCAGTTTTGTGAAGTTTAACCTCTGATCAAAAGGTTGCAGACAGTCTCCAGCGAGATCTGTGAAAGCTTATCCTCTGTTTGGAAGGCTGAGGAAGGCACAGTGCCGGCACAGACCCCACCGCCTCCACCTCCATCGGGGTGCCCAATGGCCCCCGTGCTACTCCCTGGGATGGGATTCCAGCCGGAGTGAGCTCCGGGGCACCGCTGTCGCCAGGATCTGCCAGCACTCTCACTCCCCTCCCCACACACTCTCACTCCCCCTCCCCACACTCTCACTCCCCTCCCCACACACTCTCACTCCCCTCCCCACACACTCTCACTCCCCTCCCCTCACACTCTCGCCCCACACACTCTCACTCCCCACACACTCTCACTCCCACACACTCTCACTCCCCTCCCCACACACTCTCACTCCCCTCCCCACACACTTTCACTCCCCTCCCCTCACACTCTCACCCCACACACTCTCACTCCCCACACACTCTCACTCCCCTCCCCACACACTCTCACTCTCCTCCCCACACTCTCACTCCCCTCCCCACACACTCTCACTCCCCTCCCCACACACTCTCACTCCCCTCCCCACACACTCTCACCCCACACACTCTCACTCCCCACACACTCTCACTCCCACACACTGTCACTCCCCTCCCCACACTCTCACTCCCCTCCCCACACTGTCACTCCCCTCCCCTCACACTCTCACCCCACACACTCTCACTCCCCACACACTCTCACTCCCCTCCCCTCACACTCTCACTCCCACACACTGTCACTCCCCTCCCCACACTCTCACTCCCCTCCCCACACACTTTCACTCCCCTCCCCTCACACTCTCACCCCATACACTCTCACTCCCCACACACTCTCACTCCCCTCCCCTCACACTCTCACTCCCACACACTCTCACTCCCCTCCCCACACACTCTCACTCCCCACACACTCTCACTCCCACACACTCTCACTCCCCTCCCCACACACTCTCACTCCCCTCCCCACACACTTTCACTCCCCTCCCCTCACACTCTCACCCCACACACTCTCACTCCCCTCCCCACACACTCTCACTCCCCTCCCACACACTCTCACTCCCCTCCCCACACACTGTCACTCCCCTCCCCACACACTGTCACTCCCCACACACTCTCACTCCCCTCCCCACACACTCTCACTCCCCTCCCCACACACTCTCACTCCCCACCCCACACACTCTCACTCCTCTCCCCACACACTCTCACTCCCCTCCCCACACACTCTCACTCCCCTCCCCACACACTCTCACTCCCCTCCCCACACACTCTCACTCCCCTCCCCACACACTCTGAAAATAAATGAAATGAATGAAATGAAAAAATGAAAATCGCTTATTGTCACGAGTAGGCTTCAATGAAGTTACTGTGAAAAGCCCCTAGTCGCCACATTCCGGCGCCTGTTCGGGGAGGCTGGTAGGGCTCTCACTCCCCTCCCACACACTCTCACTCCCCACACACTCTCACTCCCCTCCCCAAACACTCTCCCTCCCCTCCCCCCCCCCCCGCCCCCTCACTCATACCGCCATGGCGGGCGGTATGGGTGGGGCAGAGTTGGATGCATGGGGATGGATTGGGTTGGTGGGGATGTGAATCCAGCAAGGTGCATGGGGGGGGGGGGGGGGGTGTGTGAGCCATGTCTTGCCTCGGGTGCTACCCGTCCTCACCCATCACTGCCCGTCTGGTGGGGGCCATCATTGGGGTGGGGGTGGGGTCCGGGATGGTGTATCATCTGAACTGCCCTGAGGAGATTGTGCAGTTTCTTCCCGCACTGCTGTCCCCGGAGCCCATGGCGCTGACGGCATCTGCCACTCGCGCCCAGACCTGGTTGACATTGTTGGGTGGCAGCCTCCCTCTCAGACCGGCGAGGGGGGGGCGGGTTGGGGGGGCGGTGAGGAGTGAGAGTGTGTGGGGAGGGGAGTGTGTGGGGAGGGGAGTGAGAGTGTGTGGGGAGGGGAGTGAGAGTGTGTGGGGAGTGAGAGTGAGAGTGTGTGGGAGTGAGAGTGTGTGGGGAGGGGAGTGAGAGTGTGTGGGGAGTGACAGTGTGTGGGGAGGGGAGTGAGAGTGTGGGGGTGGGGAGTGAGAATGTGTGGGGAGGGGAGTGAGAGTGCGTGGGGAGGGGAGTGAGAGTGTGTGGGGTGGGGAGTGAGAGTGTGTGGGGAGGGGAGTGAGAGTGTGTGGGGAGGGGAGTGAGAGTGTGTGGGGTGGGGAGTGAGAGTGTGTGGGGAGGGGAGTGAGAGTGTGTGGGGAGGGGAGTGAGAGTGTGTGGGGAGTGCGAGTGAGAGTGCGTGGGGAGGGGAGTGTGTGGGGAGGGGAGTGAGAATGTGTGGGGAGGGGAGTGAGAGTGTGTGGGGAGGGGAGTGAGAGTGTGTGGGGAGGGGAGTGAGAGTGTGTGGGGAGGGGAGTGAGAGTGTGTGGGGAGTGAGAGTGTGTGGGGAGGGGAGTGAGAGTGTGTGGGGAGGGGAGTGAGAGTGTGTGGGGAGGGGAGTGAGAGTGTGTGGGGAGGGGAGTGAGAGTGCATGGGGAGTGAGAGTGTGTGGGGAGGGGAGTGAGAGTGTGTGGGGAGGGGAGTGAGTGGGGAGTCTGAGTGTGTGGGGAGGGGAGTGAGAGTGTGTGTGTGGGAGAGTGAGAGTGTGTGGGGAGTGAGAGTGTGTGGGGAGTGAGAGTGTGTGGGGAGGGAGTGAGTGTGTGTGGGGTGGGGAGTGAGAGTGTGTGTGTGGGAGAGTGAGAGTGTGTGGGGAAGGGAGTGAGAGTGTGTGGGAGTGAGAGTGTGTGGGGAGGGGAGTGAGAGCGTGTGGGGAAGGGAGTGAGAATGTGAGGGGAGGGGAGTGAGAGTGTGTGGGAGAGTGAGAATGTGAGGGGAGGGGAGTGAGAGTGTGTGGGAGAGTGA